>NC_047017.1:50243254-50543254 GCF_902652985.1 Pecten maximus
TTATTTATAAGTCCGCGCCGACATTCAACGAAAACGGCACCTATTAGGCCTACAGAGTTATCGTTCCTTTACAGTAATAGCAGCAAAATCGTTCCTTTACTGTACAGTTAATAGCAAAATGTTCTGTTTATAATAGTCTCCAACCCTCACCTTGCCTTTCTTAACCTCATTCCAACCCCACAGGCCCTACGTGTATATATGTGGGCGGCCCATATTTTAATATTGACATAGGCCTACACAACGTTTGTTTCTGACCGTCAGCCACATCAAGCATGTACGACAAAAAGATTTCAAAATATTGGCGCGGATTTTGCACACGGTTCTTAAAATGCAAAGGTAAGCAATCTATTTTCACAACAACAAGCATGGCGGACGAACGGGACCTTCCCTTCAAGTCAGAATATGCAAAGAGTGGTCGATCGTCGTGTAAAGCATGTGCCATGTCGATCTCCAAGGATACTCTACGTCTGGCCATCATGGTTCAGGTGATTAGATTGTAAAACAATGACATCCTGGTGGTTATATAATTCACAGCGTTTATATTTGTTGGAGGTTTAGCCGGCCTAACATTAACTGTTGACAACCAAAATGTAGCACGTAGGTCTGTTTACATATATATTAATATATATGACAGTACAGACCAGTAAATTGTCGAATTTTCGAGGCAATCTGCCCCTTTATTAAGACAGTTGAATTACAAACGATCACATATATACATACAGTAGAACAGGGAACAGTTACACAAATATAGTGGATATAAACAACAATGAATATCGTTATGTTATTGTAACAGGAGAGGAGAAAATGTAGAGGCCAGACCGGGGTGCGAACCCGGAACCCTCCGAACACTAGCCGGATGCTCTACCAATTGAGCTACCTGGTCACCGATGATCGACCCAGTCCAGTCCCGCTACACACCTCCCTCCTTTTTTCCAAGTCTTCGCCCTCAGAGACACACGAGACCCTTATACCACCACCGTGGGTATTTTAGTTGGGCGCCAATTTTGTAACAGGAGAGGAGAAAATGTAGCGGCCATACCGGGGTTCGAACCTGGGACCCTCCGAACACTAGCCGGATGCTCTACCAATTGAGCTATCTGGTCACCGATGATCGACCCAGTCCAGTCCCGCTACATTATGAAAGCGATCCCCTCGGCCGATAATCAATTCGCCGAGGGCCCATTATAACTAATTAGAAAACATCTTAGTTGGTGTACAGTTGGTAAAAGTAAATAAATAAACAATATAACTTAAAGATTTAACAAATTGACATCGCGAGTTGAATCAATGTGATGGCATGCAGCACCGTGCTCTGTAGTGAATGTTTTACATGAAAAACATTCACTACATAGCACGCGACAATGATCTACACTACACATCGCTATCACTAGCCCTCCACCTCTGGGTTGCGAATTCAAAACCTACGTGGAACAGTTTCCAGGTACTGACCGTAGGCCGGTGGTTTTTCTCCAGGTACTCTGGTACTCTGGCTTTAATTTCACCTCCAAACCTGGCACATCCTTAACTGACCCTGGCTGTTAATAGGACGGTAAACAAAATAAACCAAAACCAAATCAGAATCTGGTTAGTAATTATTACATACGATTCTGTATCTGGTTAGTAATTATTACATAGGATTCTGTATATGTGGTCAGTAATATAACACAGCCGTCTGTATCTTGTTAGTAATATAATTACTACAGAGGTGTCTGCACCTGGTAAGTAATTATGCCTCTGCCATGAAATAGGGGGTGGGGGGGGGGGGGGGGGGGGCATATAGTACCGACCACGTTACCAATGTCATCCTGTCCCGTCCTGTCCCTATCCCGTCCCAATGCAATGAAACTAGCAAATCTCAAGAACTGCTGAATGCGATTCTCAACAAATTGTTTCGT
Source organism: Pecten maximus (assembly GCF_902652985.1). Taxonomy (NCBI): domain Eukaryota; kingdom Metazoa; phylum Mollusca; class Bivalvia; order Pectinida; family Pectinidae; genus Pecten; species Pecten maximus. The sequence continues at coordinate 50,245,150 of NC_047017.1, forward strand.
GTTAAGTAGCAGTGGGGGCATTTATGTCTTAAGACATTACACAGGTGTCTGCATGTGGCTTTTAATTACTGATATTTTTTAATGGGGGCCATATAATGTTGTTACCCATATCTATCCTGTCCCATTTCCAATACAGAGTAGCTAGCTTATCTTGGGAACTTCTTATACGATCCTCACCAAACTATGTTTAATGTGTATTTCAAGAATTGATATGTTCATAAAACAATATTTTCTTTGTCTTTTCAGTCACCCATGTTTGATGGAAAGGTATGTATTCTGCATATTTCATCTGAATCAATCTGATCATGTGTTATGTAGAAAAAACATGTAGGGATGACCATATACATATATGTTTTTGTAGGTTTAATCTGATAAGAAAATTTTAGTGAAGAGAAGATACAGAATGGGTTTATACATATTGATATACATTAAAATTTTTACTAAGGAAGGTCCAGTTTTATAGGAATTTACCAGGGCATCCATTAACCCGAGACCTAAGCTAAGGGTCACTGACTCTTGAGATTTTAATCCTACTGGATGCCCTGATTTACATTGGTTGTTCATGCATGGTCATGGCAATGAAATTTGAGTTTGACGATAGAAGCATGCAATCCAACATATTTTGATATATGGAAAATTTAAATCATTGTACACTAATCCAAATATTCTTTCACCTATCTTGGGAAAGAAATATAAAAACAAATTATAAACAAAAATCACATTTACTTTTCACATATTAATAAGAACATATTGTAATAAAGATATATCTATTGATGTTGCAGATTCCAAATTGGTTCCATTTTGCCTGCTTTTGGAAACGTGCCAGAGTAGAAGATGCTAACCACATCCATGGATTTGATGCCTTACGATGGGAAGATCAAGAAAAGATCAAAGAAAAAGTGGCAGGTTGGTTCATTCTTGATCAGAGGTTAACAGAATTTGGATCTTTAGAATGTTGATAGTTTGTGAATGGAGTGCATGTTTGACAGACTTACTTACATGTATACTTGATATTAAGGAGGAGGTGGAGGAGGAGGAGGAGGAGGAGGAGATGCTGCTGGGGGAGATACATCTGGAGACTATGAAACAGAATACGCAAAATCTGGTCGTAGTGGATGTAGAGGCTGTGGAGACAAGATAGCACAGGTACCAGAAACAATCATTAAATTAAACCTTTAATCATTCAAATTAAAAAAGATAGAAGTGATGCAAGTCTAAATGAAATGAATAGTAGTTCAGGAGCTGGTTCAGATAATGCATTTGCAACATGTATGTTATTCATATTTTTAATTTTATTTCATAAAGAGACATATTTGAGCTAAAAATTGTAATTCTGTTTACCACTTGAATTGGTTAAAGACATCAGCAGAAATATTTCCCTCCAAAATTGAAGACTTTGAAAATAGAAGACACCAATAAATTTATTGAAATCTTGTCTCCTATGGATACATTATCCAGAAACAGAAAAAAAAAAACTGCAATTCATGATCTCAGCTTGAAGTTAATAAATCTGAAATACCAAGTTGTGTTATCTGGAAATTAGTCCAATAATGTATGTATAATACATGTCACGCAATGGCAGCCATATTGGTTTATTTTGTATTAATAAACCCACTGATTTGGTGATTCCATAGATTCCATGCTTGAAGTATACTTTAAAATGCCTTACTTCTAGGGTGCTGTACGAATTGCCATAAAAGACTTTGAAAGTGAAAGAGCCAAGTTATATGGCCCTCAGAATCTGTGGTATCACGTTGACTGCTTTGTGGCTGATAGAGAAGATCTTGAATTCACAAAAGATAAAAACCCAGACAAGTAGGTATTTCTTAATATTTGATGTACTTGAACGATCATAATTTAATATCACAAAATGAAGACGATTTATTATCAATTAATATTGAATTGAATAAAATAGTATCATAAATACTGATTGATAAGTATGCCTCTGTGACTGTTCTTAGTTGTTAGGTATCAACCTTACATTGGCTGTGCCAGTTTTACATGCATGTTTGTGCTTTGATTTACACTTCGTTCATATTTTTGCCGATATCAACTCTTGACATTTCAAACTTATGCTTATAATTCCCCTACCAAAGAAACTGAAGGGACAAAAGGTTTCCTCCCCGCTGTCCGTCACTCAGTTTTCTGCACTTTTTTCAGTCATGCTTTAAGGTATGTTGGTAAAAGTTGGTATGTAACTAACTTGAGTATGAGCAGCTACAGATCAAGTTCGAGTTTCAGGGTTTTTGGATCAAGGTCGTGGTCTTTTTTACTTAGTGTTGTTCCGATTATCAGTATAATCAATATCTAATCGGAAAACCAAACAACTCTCGATGATCGATTGTGAGGTGTCAACATTAATGATTGTTTTCAAAACCGATTATTTAATTGCAAGTTCCACTTTCATTTCACTGAAGAGAAAACAGAAGTTCTATGTAGTATGTACTCTTAACTACAACTTATTACCAATCGTGCTATTTAGCTATAATTGATTGCAAAATATTTATATGATAACTGTTTATCAATGAAGATTGTAATGTTAAACAGTATGATAGAATATAAAGATACAAAACTACTCGGGGTAAATCTAGTATAAAATTAAAAAGGCCTCAAACTCTGCTTCGGAAAAATATAGGCTTATTCAATCCCAGAGTAACGAAAAAGTAATATTTTCTGAAGGATTGTGTAATGGTAGGCTAACCGATTAATGATCGGAAATCGATTAGTTGACACTAACCGATTGCATCTGATCATGGATGTTGAAATTGTTAACGATTTCAATCACTACTTTTACTATTATTTAGTGGCGGCTGGTAGGGGACATCTATTTTTAAACACAAGCATGTCTGTCTTTATTTTCTTGTAAATGACAACACCCTCTTTAAGTTAGTTATTCCATTTAACACATGTTCCACCACATTGTCACATTTACATCTTGTGAGCCAATTATATTTGGACACTCGGGAACAATTGTACTCAAACCTTTGAGTTTGTCCAATAATAGCTTTTCTGTACAATGTTCTACAGTATACTCCTGTGTGTAGTGGTGGTTTACCTTCATTTGTTGTTTTTTTTCTAGATGTTTGTGAATGTGTTCTTTATTCGGAATAAAATTTGAGTATCTGTGCATGTATTCGAACACGTACTTGCCAGTTCTAGCTTTTAATAATTTGATACAAAATTTTTTCATTCAGAATTCAACAAGTTCATAACAACATACCGTACAGTACAAAATAATAGGATCTACAAACAAGTTGTATCAACTTATATATATCTGTTTCCTTTTAATAATTTCCTATGCATACTCCTGGAATATCCATCATGAGCATATATATTTGAATGATTTGTTTTTAAGAAAAAGATGGTAGATGACACAACATCATCTCTCATGTTAATTTATATATTATCAAAACATCATAAAGATATATCTCGACTCTTATCAAAATTGTCAGCCATCTTTTTGATGATGCTGGTGTACACTCCACATCATGGTCCGCAAATTTGGAGGAAATCTCCTGTCATCGGGTCGTAGTAATTTGTCACGCAAGCCTTTGTATAGTTTCCAAAACGTACAACTCTCTCTCTATAATTGCTTAAAATTATCCGTGGCAATAACACATTTGATTAGGGAATGTAATTAGTGATATTTTCTAGTGTTTAGTTTCATAGAAATGTTCTTTCCTTTTTTGTAGAATTAAAGGTTTTAATCGATTAAAAAAGGAAGACCAGCAGGAATTGTTAACAAAACTGGGAAAAGGTGACAAAAGGTGAGCGGGTAACTATGTTGTAGAATAGTTGTATAGATTGTTTCGAGGTCTTCTTGATCTTGGATCTCCTTTATTAAATATATTTGAAATTCAGCTTAGAACTATTTTTAACAAAGTGTTTTACATTAACACTTTGGTTATTAATATTGGATAAACAAATCACTACTAGTCAGTGTCAGTATTAAACCTAGTGATTCTATTTATATTCTGCATTGTAATGGGTTGACAAAACCTTGTCCTTAAAAACCTTGCATTTGAAAAAAATTCAAAATTTAAATATCCTATGAAGAATTTAATCTTCTTATATGCTGTTAACCTACATATTATTCTCTTTGTCATAGTATATTTATGTTATTTATTTACATGCGCTATATCAATTTCAATTTTATAAAGTACAAATGAACTGCCTTTGAACCCTGTCTGTGGATGGTGAAAGTCCTTCACTACCTTGATGAGTATTGATTGTATTGAATGTACCGACACAAACGGTATTCTGCATCCTGCTCGTGTTACGGTGGCAGTGATTGGCTGTACCAGAAGTAGGCAAATCTTTATCGGCATTGGTGTCATCGTTCATGTGATGTTGCAGTTCACCTTGTGGCCATGCAGGGCTGTTATGTAATTTCAATTAATAATCACATCCTTAGAAACTTGGCACAAATTCCCTATGATCACATCTAGCATTGAAGGTCCAAGGTGTTGTTTACAAAAAGCTTGTCATGCATGCATACTAGAATTTCAAGCCGAAATGAGGTTGTGGTCAGAAATATATGTCGTCTTAGTCTAACTTGTTTAAAATGAGCTTCTAACCTGATAGAATCTCCCTGGTAGAATCTCCCTGGTGACTACTCAACCATCTGTATAAACAATCGTTTTTATTTTGCATCACATCATAGTTATCAACTTATCGTAATTTATGCAAATACTGCAAGTTGGAATTCTGCCTACATGGCGACCCCTGGAGATATGTGTAGAACAAGTTGGTGTCCTTGAAAGGCCTTGAAGCCCCGTCTACTTTAAGCAAACTGTCCAATGAGAAAACGTTTTACCCTCTGAAGTCACAGTTTATTTGTATTGGATAATGTACTATTGATACTGTTCACAACAGTTTTATACTTTCATCATGCACAGACAGGGTTCAACGGCAGTAAGTATGACAGCCTAGTTGGGATATGTACATCAGAGGTAATCTCCTGTTACTTTTACACCTAGATTTACTGACATATATCAGTGATCTAGTTTTGTCTTTATTTGATATATTCAAACGTTTGAAATTTTCTTTAAATGATCACTGTTGAAGTTCATTGTCTTGTTTTGACGATACAGTAAGAAGCGAAAAGGAGACGCAAAGGCAGATACTGGTGGCAAAAAGGCAAAGAAAGAAGAATCAGAAGAAGAAAAAATTCTCCGGGTAGGTGTTAATCGATCATCATTATTAATATTAAGACATTATGTCCATTGATTGTATTACTGCAAGCTTGATACTGTATGTGTAATAGCAATTTCCAAGATAAAGGTAAAACTGCTGAATGATTTTGTCATTCTCAACATTTATTAATGACTGTTCCATTAAAATTCCGTTGTTGAAATGAATTTATGATATAAAAACAAAAGTAAACGGGGATCTTGTATTTTCCCCTCTCGTAGAAGTTATAAACTTTACAGTGTTAAAACACTCAAAGCCCAAAGATAACCCAAAGTTTGTTTTTTTTTACATCAGATATAGGCTCTGGTAGATATATCTAAATATTATATGGATATAGTCACAACGTTAATGCATTCATCTCATTTATATCTCCTAACTATACTATTAAGATAATTTTACATTTCATCTCGTTTACAAAGCGAAGTATTCTTAAATCCCACCTGTGCACATTGTGACAACACACACCACATACAATTATACATATTATACACGCGCAAAACTGGGTGTTCGTAATTTCATCTCGAAAGTAAGTTCTTAGAGATATAAGTTTTTGAAAATGTCACTTCGACCCAATGTGTGAAAATTAATTGCCGCAAATGACTATCAATACGAGCATGCAGAGACAAGTTCATGAATAGAAACGAAAATAGTGTATAAGGCTCACCGAGGTAGCTTTTAGCTTATGGGTCAATCAGCGGGAAAATGAGGACACAACCAAATAGTGAACGTCATAAAAAATCGTATAGCTCATTATTACCTCATCGAACCACAATAAATGATTTTACAAATATACTGTGCATTTGTCTTATCTTTAGCCATTTCCTTCAGTTACATTCATGCACATATATTGGTTTGTAAACATGGCACACATGTTTATGCCCTGTGGTGCTCATAATGCGACTTTATGCACGAGTAAGAAAATGTTTATGTAATATTTTAATGTTTTTTATAACTCATTTACTCGCTATGCATTTAACCGTAACATAAGTAATTAAGGTAAAATGGGGTAGAATTGGGGTTTGTCATCACACCAAAACGATACATCTACATCACTGGCTATGCTGTGATCTGTGTACGGTTGTCGGTGTCACATGATATATATATAAATGAAGCATAGTAGGCGTGATGTGACAATATAAATGAAGCGTATACGTAGGAGGCGTGGCTGAATATTCAAATGCAGATACAGAGCGGCAGAGTTTTACAGTTTTCTGTACAAATATGATATTTATTCCATCACAATTAGTCATAAAGATGAGTGTAAGCGTCTTTTATTTAAAAATCTGTAGAACTCGCTTTTGGTTTTTAAACGAAGGAATGTCCCTTTAACCTTGTGTTTTATCTGCTTTTAGTGTAGGATGGATTTTCAAGAAAATATCCATCACAATATGATTGTTTTTGTACACTGCAGATGTATTAAATAAGGAGGGGAAAAACATACAGAAATGTTTCATTCATAATGCAAAAGTTTCTGAATTTCTGTTGGTTAGTGATATGATAAAAAAAACTAACAATATTGATGTTTAATAATTCTTTGTTAATGTTTGCAGGAACAAAGTCAGCTTATTTGGAAATACAGAGACCTCCTCACCAAGAGTGTATCTAACAATGCAATGAAAGTAATGTTACAACTAAATGGTCAAGAGCTACCCACAGGTGAAAGTCGAGTAAGTTTTTTGTTCTTTGAGAAAAACTTGTTTTCTGCCTTCTGCCAATTTACAAATTAGCCTGTATTTGTAGGTGCACACCTGTCCTATAAAATAAATCTTACTTTGTATTATTGTAGCTCCTAGATGCCTGTACAGATGCTATGGTGTTTGGAGCACTTGAGAAGTGTCCTGAGTGCAAGAAGGGTCAACTTGTATACTCGTAAGTTAGGATGAATTTGAAAAAAGAAGAGACATGTTTACAAGTTTTTTTAAGAAGTATGATTTATAGTGGGTCTAAACAGCAGATGACTTTCACTATCTGTCCTACAATACCATTGTAATTGAAGGGTGGTCGGGTAGCACATTTGTAACACACTGGGTACTCCAGTTTCCTCCCACACTTAAGACCCCTTGCATGCTTCCTTTTGGGCCAACAAGATTGATTCATACAAGATGATATAACAATTAAGTTTACGTTTTTACACAATAAGAATGAAATATAGTCATGATATTAAGTTATAGTTCCCCAAGAAAATTTTGATTTGACTGTTTTTGCAGAAATTATTACCCTTTGTTTATGTCTAGTACATATGTACTTATATCTTGTCTGGAATTCTCCTTCTACAGTTTTCTATCAATGTCTTTAAAACTAGTATTGGTAGGCTTTATGATCATGATATAAAGTTGTGAGTTGGAGACTTGATTAGTTGTTTTCCTCAAACTGTTATGATAGGTAGTGAGATAAGATGATACAAATCTTTTCAATTAAAGGTAAAACTTACACTTCATTGCATTTGATGGTCGTATATTGTTCTGTCCCACGGTTTTATCTTTGAAAACTTAAGTAGAAGTGCTTCTTGTAGTGAAGAATTGGAGAAGATATCTAATGCTGCAATGCTATACTGTCACCTGTGACTCCTATTCTTTGCGTTAAAAGGGCATAAGCAATGTGGAATATATTGTCTGTTAAAAACATGTTTTTTAGCTCACATGGACCGAAGGTCCGGTGAGCTTATGCCATGGTGCGGCGTCCGGCGTCCGGCGTCCGTCCGTCAACATTTGCTTCAAATCGCTACTAGTCATCAAGTTCTTATTGGATTTTGACCAAATTTGGTCAAAAACATCCTTGGCGGATGGGGATCAGATTTTGCATAAATGGTGACTGACCCCCAAGGGGCCTGAGGGGAGGGGCCCAATAGAGGAAATTGAGGCAATTCCCTTAAATCGCTACTTGTCATAAAGTTATGAATGGATTTGAACCCAATTTGGTCAGAAACATCCTTTGGGGAAGGGGAACAGATTTTGCATAAATGGTGACTCTGACCCCCAGGGGGCCAAAGGGGCGGGGCCTAATGGGGAAATAGAGGTAATTCCTTCAAATCGCTACTAGTCATAAAGTTATGAAAGAATTTGAACCCAATTTGGTCAGAAACATCATTGAGGGAAGGGGACAGATTTTGCATAAATGGTGACTCTGACCCCCCAAGGGGCCAAAGGGGTGGGGCCTAATAGGGAAATAGAGGTAATTCCTTCAAATCGCTACTAGTCATAAAGTTATGAATGGATTTGAACCCAATTTGGTCAGAAACATTCTTATGTGAAGGGGAACAGATTTTGCATAAATGATAACTCTAACCCCCGAGGGGTCAAAGGGGCGGGGCCCAATAGGGGAAATAGAGGTAATTCCTTTAAATCGCTACTAGTCATAAAGTTATGAAAAGATTTGAACCCAATTTGGTCAGAAACATCATTGGGGGAAGGGGAACAGATTTTGCATAAATGATGACTCTGATCCCTGAGGGGCCAAAGGGGCGGGGCCTAATAGGGAAATAGAGGTAATTCCTTCAAATCGCTACTAGTCATAAAGTTATGAAAGGATTTGAACCCAATTTGGTCAGAAACATCATTGGGGGAAGGGGAACAGATTTTGCATAAATGATGACTCTAACCCCCGAGGGGTCAAAGGGGCGGGGCCCAATAGGGGAAATAGAGGTAATTCCTTTAAATCGCTACTAGTCATAAAGTTATGAAAGGATTTGAACCCAATTTGGTCAGAAACATCATTGGGGGAAGGGGAACAGATTTTGCATACCGTAAATATTCGGGTATAGTGCGCACTCGCGTATAGTGCGCAGGTACGTTTTTGAGGTTCATTTTCAAAAAAAAAAAAAAAAAAAAAATTTTTTTTTTCAATATTCAACTGAGCGGTAGAAATCTAGATGAATTCTAAAGCATGAGATGATAGGAATTTGTAACTTATGAAAGCTTATTTACCACATTTAATTGGAATCACCGGTCAGATTTGACACATTGGATTGACAGGTTGTTTACATTATACCGCGACAGGCCTAGTCAGCTTGCAAATTGTAGCGGTCCCATCTACGCTGTTGTACAAACAAAATAATTAATCCTACCCTCAATTACCTTGTGATTTTCACGCAGGTATGATCTCTTACAAGTGTTGTCTGTCCACGAACATACAAAGCTAATTAAGCTCAATTATAACAAGATTGACTAGTAAGCTGACTGCTACGTAATGTAACACAGGCCGCCATTTTGTATACAGTACGGAAACAAGTCTGCTGTCGTCGTGCTGGTCACAACTTTTATGTCAATGAATTAACATACCGGTATGTAATGGATAAATCTACAGTGCAGACAATAAATAAGAGTACCCCGGTAGTTTTCACAGTCAGATCGTATTTTATATGGCCAGTTGGTCAGTGACTGCCGCATGAGATCAAGGCATTAGTGTTACCCTTGCCTAATTGCGCATGCGTGCTGTTACAGCTTCCGTAAATAAACAAGTTGAACGTTATCAGTTTCTGGCAACACTCTGGATTAATAAGATGATTAATTTAGAAGTATGAAATAACTAAGTACTGCTATATCATTTCAAGTTTTGCTTATGTTAATTGAGATGTTATACATCGTTTTGGACCTGACTACGGGAACATGCTCAAGTGAGATCGTATGTGTACGGAACGTGTGGCTCACGATCGCGATCGACTTAGATAAATCCACGTAATTGCTGATAAATACACAATTTCAAGGAATTAAACATCAAAATAACTATTCATTTCTTTGATTATTTGTTAACTATTACTTTCTAAATGCTTTATATATGTAATATATATATATATAAGTATTAAATCAATCCTGCTGTGAAAGGAAACGATCACAAATCTCAGTCAAATCACATTCATTCTGACTGGGAAAAGGCTTGTACTTGCGTATAGTGCGCAGTGGTCTTTTTCACTTGTCAATTTTTGAAAAAAAGTGCGCACTATACGCGAATATTTACGGTAAATGGTGACTCTGATCCCTGAGGGGCCAAAGGGGCGGGGCCTAATAGGGAAATAGAGGTAATTCCTTCAAATCGCTACTAGTCATAAAGTTATGAAAGGATTTTAACCCAATTTGGTCAGAAACATCATTGGAGAAGGGGAACAGATTTTGCATAAATGGGGACTCTGACCCCCAAGGGGCCAAAGGGGCGGGGCCTAATAGGGAAATAGAGGTAATTCCTTCAAATCGCTACTAGTCATAAAGTTATGAAAGGATTTGAACCCAATTTGGTCAGAAACATCATTGGGGGAAGGGGAACAGCTTTTGCATAAATGGGGACTCTGACCCCCAAGGGGCCAAAGGGGCCAAAGGGGCGCCATAGGGGAAATAGAGGTAATTCCTTTAAATCGCTACTAGTCATAAAGTTATAAATGCATGTTGTAAACTCAGAGAGTCTGGACTTCATTATTTCATTAAAGCAGTTGGGATCCCCACACTATAATCATATATAGCATTGTTTGAGGTTAACAAACAAAAGGAATTGAACATGAACATTATTTTGACATTTGGTCAAATCCAACCAGGTGAGCGATACAGGCCCCATGGGCCTCTTGTTTATTGCTTATCTTCAGTACTAACAATGATTTGCTATTTCACAGTGCTGTTGGGTACAAATGTACAGGAAACATGACGGAATGGACCAAATGTATGTATATCACAAAGACGCCCAAACGAAAGAACTTCAAAGTTCCAAAGGATTACTATGACGTGCCTTTCCTGTAAGTACATATCTAAATTGTAACTTCTGCTAGCCAACACCGACAGAGGGCTCTATTGTAACAGTATCCATTCAAGAGTTATCCCCCTTAAGTTGTTCTTGTAACATCAAGCATTATACAAACACTAGCATGACCGCAAGCTTGTTAATACTTGACATAACTATTACTGTTAAAATGGTGACCAAGCATAAGGGTATAGGTTTTCAAGAGCCGTGGTCAGGAAGTCAACACCATGATATGTTGAAAGATTTGGTTGACTTAAAAACTGAAGACAAAATGAACCAACTGGCATGTTTCACACGAAGATGCTTCTCATTAGAAATTAATGTATTGATAATCATGATAATTTTTTAAGTTTGGTTATGATCAAGAAAATGGTGGCAGGATATCATGTCTAATTGAGATACCAAAAGATGCACTTGTTTTCAATATAAAGTGAGTATATCACTATCCACAATACCGGTTAGGACCTGTTTCCTGTAGAAACAAGGATGGCAGTTGACTAAACAATGAAACAGTCCTTGTTGTTTTACATTCCTTTCACCAAGACTTGAGCCAATTTTACACAGCGCATGATAGCTGATGTTCAGTGAATTTATCAGTTGGACACTGAGGATTAAGGCATTATAGAATTCACAGACAATTTAAAAGTGGAAGAATGACGTGTAATGACGTCAATTCTGTAGAGATCTTTGTATTTGAAAATAGAAAATAAACCATGTGAATAATCAAATGGAGGGAAGATAATTACTTAGACATTGTAATACTAAATTAGACATTGTAATACTAAATTAGACATTGTAATACTAAATTAGACATTGTAATACTTAGACATTGTAATACTAAATTAGACATTGTAATACTAAATTAGACATTGTAATACTAAATGTAAAGTGTTAATTTCCATTGATTAGATCTCTTAAATTATTTTATCATAATATAAGTGCATTACACTAATTAGTTGAATTGTATACATCTTAAGATTTCTAAAGTTAAGTCTTTTTGTAAATTAAGAATTTTCTTAAGTAAAGTCTTTTAAAAGGTCTGAATGTATTTTTTTATAATGAAATTTCTTTTTCAGAAAAAATTTCAAGTTTCAAAAAAGAGAACGAGCATTTAGTTCTGCTGCGGTGGTAAGCTCTCTAGATGGCTCATTGGACACAGTGGATTCAGGAGCTGGGTTAGTAAAGACATTATATGAGGGCTGATTGATAAGTTGTGAGCCTCGCATTGAAGGATTTGAATTTTGCCGGAAATTTTGTATTATTTTTCACCATAATCCCCTTCAGTATCTACACTTTTGCCAGCGGTGTTTCCAGGCCTCATGCCACTTTTATAGAACTCCTTTTCTGTCATCGACTGCATATTAGGGTTAGGGTAAGGGTGTCTAAAATAGCTGTTTTCAGGTTTGGAAATACATGTAAAGTCTGATAGAGCGAGATCAATCAATTTAAAGCCACAATTGTGAATGACTCTTTCATCCTAACACTAACCCGAACTGATTTTGTCCATTTTGCAAAAGCCGCTTGTCTTGTTTACTTTAAAGTGCTACTTCGTCGATATAAACTAATCAAATGAGACTAGTCCTTGGGTACACGGCCCTATATAGTCAGAGAATAGTAGGACTTAAACAGAATATCCTTGAGTACCTCCTTCAATACGAGGCTCACAACTTATCAGTCAGCCCTCGTAACTTGTTCATAATCATCAGTGATATGTATGTTGCTATGATGGATGTGTTCATTAAAAATTATGATCTAACTCGCTAAAATTCACAGACATTAAGGAAGATAATGACTTGCCAAGTAATAAAACAAACTTTGTTGTTGTTGCTGCTGTAGGCCATCCTCCTCATCATCTCAGTCATTGGAGGGAATGAAGTTTGTCTTGGGGAAAACAGAAAAACCTAAGGAGGAAATCAGTCGAGAGATCACCAAGCTTGGAGGATTCATTGTTAACAAAATGGCGTCTGATGTTGCAGCTTGTATTTCCACAAAGAGTAAGTGTTGTGTAGGACGGACCAGAGTAAGTGTTGTGTAGGACGGACCAGAGTAAGTGTTGGGTAGGACGGACCAGAGTAGGTGTTGTGTAGGACGGACCAGAGTAAGTGTTGTGTAGGACGGACCAGAGTAAGTGTTGTGTAGGACGGACCAGAGTAGGTGTTGTGTAGGACGGACCAGAGTAAGTGTTGGGTAGGACGGACAAGAGTAAGTGTTGTGTAGGACGGACCAGAGTAAGTGTTGTGTAGGACGGACCAGAGTAGGTGTTGTGTAGGACGGACCAGAGTAAGTGTTGTGTAGGACGGACCAGAGTAAGTGTTGTGTAGGACGGACCAGAGTAGGTGTTGTGTAGGACGGACCAGAGTAGGTGTTGTGTAGGACGGACCAGAGTAGGTGTTGTGTAGGACGGACCAGAGTAAGTGTTGTGTAGGACGGACCAGAGTAAGTGTTGTGTAGGACGGACCAGAGTAAGTGTTGTGTAGGACGGACCAGAGTAGGTGTTGTGTAGGACAGACCAGAGTAGGTGTTGTGTAGGACGGACCAGAGTAAGTGTTGTGTAGGACGGACCAGAGTAAGTGTTGGGTAGGACGGACCAAAGTAAGTGTTAGGTAGGACGGACCAGAGAAAGTGTTGGGTAGGACGGACCAGAGTAAGTGTTGTGTAGGACGGACCAAAGTAAGTGTTGGGTAGGACGGACCAGAGTAAGTGTAGGGTAGGACGGACCAGAGTAAGTGTTGGGTAGGACGGACCGAAGTAAATGTTGTGTAAGACGGACCAGAATAATTGTTGGGTACGACAAATTAGGAAAAGTGATAGCGAGGACAGTGCACCAGTTGTAAAAGTAATGGCATGAAGTTTTATAAAGGATTCTTTACATACGATAAGAAGCCATTACAATGTGACAAAACAGATACTACAAGTATTTTGATAAAAATAGATACATGAATACATGGCAACATGTAGCTCTGTGTGCAAAAGTTTAAGAAGAAAATACTAATCAAAATAAGAAGAAAATACTTATCAAAATTCTGTTTGGTTTGGTGATCTGTAGACAAGATTTGTACACAATGCATTGATAAAAGTCTATGTAAAGTTTACTTATTTATTTATAGAGGAGGTAGATAAAAAGTCCAAGGTGATAAAAGACGCTGAAAAGGCAGACATTCATGTTGTGGATGAGGGATTTTTAGACAGTGTACAGAAAGGTGGCGCACTCCTTATGATACAGACTCACTCTATAGCATCCTGGGGTGCAGATGTATGTACAATATTGGTTTGATACTCTAAACTCAAATGCTTTGCTCCAGTTCTTCAGGAATTATTTTAATAACTTTATATACTCTTTGAAATATCTGCTGAGACACAGTACAATGAGAATACTTTGTAAATATTATATTTTATTTTACTGCTTCTGGAATATTCTTACTAATAATGATAACATGGGATAAGTTGTGGATAAATTGAACAGTCTAAAGAGAAATGTTGAAATGGTTATTCAGTATATGCGAGTTTTCTGGTCATAACTGTATTCTGGATTTAAGCCGACATTGCGTGTGAGTTTACCGTCTTCAAGCAAGAGTGGTGGAAAGAAGAGTGGCAAGAGTTATGGTGCATACAAAGATTCTGCAGGTAGGAAATCACCAGTTGTGTGAAGTCATCAGTTGCAGTTTAATATTAGGTGCTTCATAATTTCCAACAATTTATTACAATTATGTCATTGTCATTCCATTTTCACAGATTTTTGATACATCACTGATCACCAATTCATGTTTTTAAGCCTCAGAAGTAATATTTAATTTTATTCCCCTGTTCATGCCAATTACTTATATATAAAAAATGTGAATAATTTAAGGACAATGCTTTATGTATGGGTGATTAGAAACTGTATTTTAGGGTTATGAACCTCAAAAAGTTATAGGTTCTGGTTCCTATAAAGAATTTAGGACTTTATCAGGGGGTTTTGGGAAACAGACCCTGGGGTTAAATTGGAAAAAGATTGATCAACAGAATGGGAAAATTGGACAAATACTTTAGTTACAACTAAGTAATAGTAATCATTACTTGTCTGCTTTTATATAAAGACCAACCAAATTA
This sequence comes from Pecten maximus, assembly GCF_902652985.1. Lineage (NCBI taxonomy): Eukaryota > Metazoa > Mollusca > Bivalvia > Pectinida > Pectinidae > Pecten > Pecten maximus. The sequence continues at coordinate 50,260,153 of NC_047017.1, forward strand.
TTGATTTCTAGTAATATCCATTGTTAACTGTTTAAAGTATATCATTAAAACCGTTGAATTGAATATGGTTGTTATGATTTATAACTAATGTCTAGGGTTTCATATAACATTTAATACCAAAAAAAGAGGGGGTCATTGTCAAGAATTGACTCGGATTTATAGAATTCACCAACTTTCTCTTCAGGTGATCACCAATAATTTTTAGGACTGTTTGGCTTCTCTTCATTGTATATGACTGTTTGACAAATCATGTTTAAGATAGCTGTTGGCCAGGGGGTAGATAGCTGTTGGCCAGGGGGTAGATAGCTGTTGGCCGGGGGGTAGATAGCTGTTGGCCGGGGGGTAGATAGCTGTTGGCCAGTGGGTAGATAGCTGTTGGCCAGGGGGTAGATAGTTGTTGGCCGGGGGGTAGATAGCTGTTGGCCAGTGGGTAGATAGCTGTTGGCCAGGGGGTAGATAGCTGTTGGCCGGGGGGTAGATAGCTGTTGGCCAGGGGGATCTCCAAGAATAAACCTCCTTGGAATGGGGAGCAGGATGTTGAAAACAGTTCACAATAATGCAAACATATCCATTCAGAGTGTGCAGAATTCCAATACAGCAATGGGAATAGCTAGCTCGAATTTTCACTGATCAGAAATATTGGTGTTTGGCTTATAGTTAACACCCATTTTCAGATTTCTTACATTTACAAGTAATGCTTAAGCTTACATCATCAATTTGTTCTTGTTCAAAATGTTTAATTTTGGTGTAACATTTACTATTGTGCGATATGATGTTCACTGGGATTACTTTTCAATCGTGACCTATCAAGTGCTTGTAAACACCTAGTGCCATGGCTGTATTACATAAAACTTTGAAATGACTATTTAGAACTCTCAATAAATTACGCATTGCCTAGTTCCGCTCTCTGCTGCCAAATGACGACGGTAGCTGTGCTGCTTATAGCATATTTTTATTTTCTCGACACACTCAGCATAGTAATCGGAAAGAATATTTTACTTTCTACATAATTTGTATTTGGATATTTGGATTCGAAATTTTCAAGTGGGAAATCAGGAAAAATAACACCTTTTTGTTTTCATTGGGAATGAATCTGTTTATAGGACCTAAACAGATAGGTGATAAATCCCTGAGATTTAACATTGGTGAAAAAGTTCTGGAATTTAAGATGTGTGATAACGTCCTGGGCCCAGTTGTTCAAAATGTAGATGTGTGATTAAGTCCTGGGCCCAGTTGTTCAAAATGTAGATGTGTGATAAAGTCCTGGGCCCAGTTATTCAAAATGTGATTAGGCTAATCACATTTTAACAGCATTTTTCAAATCCTGATGTAATAATTTCTGGTAGAACTAACTTGACAAAACTTAATGAAATTCTGTAATTATTCATTCTCTTCCAACTGGCACAATTTAAAGACGATATACTCACGGGTTTTGCAACAAATGAGAAATGAAATTTTCACTTATCAAGTGATTAAGCTAATCACCTTTTGAACAACTGGGCCCAGGAATTTAGATTATGGAAGTAACTCCAGATACACAGCTCTGTCATGCTTGACTGAGCTGTCACTCAGACTTCCTAGAGCAGATGGCCTTCTGATGACTGCAATGTATCGAGGAAACCTTGCAGACAGATACGAGGCATACAGCATTAAATTTGTGAGACAATGAAAAATAATAATCACTGTAAGACATACTTTTCTCACATACTTCAATATATACATACTTTAATATTGTGTTGCAGAGAAGATGTATACTAAAAGAGTCCCAAAAACAATGAAAATGACTGTGAAAGGTGGGGCTGCTGTAGACCCTGACTCAGGTGAGTCATGTATATAATAACTTACTTACAGGTTGTCTTTTAGTAAGTTCAATCTCATCTAAAGTTCAGTGGAACAGTTGAGGAAATGATATATATTGTAGGAGTATAGGCTGCCGGGTCTAGTGAAACAGTTGAGGAAATGATATATATTGTAGGAGTATAGGCTGTCGGGTCTAGTGAAACAGTTGAGGAAATGATATATATTGTAGGAGTATAGGCTGTCTGGTCTAGTGGAACAGTTGAGGAAAGGATATTATATTGTAGGAGTATAGGCTGTCGGGTCTAGTGGAACAGTTGAGGAAATGATATATATTGTAGGAGTATAGGCTGTCGGGTCTAGTGGAACAGTTGAGGAAAGGATATATATTGTAGGAGTATAGGCTGTGGGGTCTAGTGGAACATTTGAGGAAATGATATATATTGTAGGAGTATAGGCTGTCGGGTCTAGTGGAACAGTTGAGGAAACTAAGGATATTATATTGTAGGAGTATAGGCTGTCGGGTCTAGTGGAACAGTTGAGGAAATGATATATATTGTAGGAGTATAGGCTGTCGGGTCTAGTGGAACAGTTGAGGAAATGATATATACTTTAGGAGTATAGGCTGTCGGGTCTAGTGAAACGGTTGAGGAAATGATATATATTGTAGGAGTATAGGCTGTCGGGTCTAGTGGAACAGTTGAGGAAATGATATATATTGTAGGAGTATAGGCTGTGGGGTCTAGTGGAACAGTTGAGGAAATGATATATATTGTAGGAGTATAGGCTGTCGGGTCTAGTGGAACAGTTGAGGAAACTAAGGATATTATATTTTAGGAGTATAGGCTGTCAGGGTCTAGTGGAACAGTTGAGGAATTGATATATATTGTAGGAGTATAGGCTGTCGGGTCTAGTGGAACAGTTGAGGAAATGATATATATTGTAGGAGTATAGGCTGTATCCTGCAGTGTGTGTATTAGACTGTATCCAGTACTGTGTGTATTAGACTGTATCCTGTACTGTGTGTATTAGACTGTATCCTGTACTGTGTGTATTAGACTGTACCCTGTACTGTGTGTATTAGACTGTATCCTGTACTGTGTGTATTAGACTGTATCCTGTACTGTGTGTATTAGACTGTATCCTGTACTGTGTGTATTAGACTGTATCCTGTACTGTGTGTATTAGACTGTATCCTGTACTGTGTGTATTAGACTGTATCCTGTACTGTGTGTATTAGACTGTATCCTGTACTGTGTGTATTAGACTGTATCCTGTACTGTGTGTATTAGACTGTATCCTGTACTGTGTGTATTAGACCGTATCCTGTACTGTGTGTATTAGACTGTATCCTGTACTGTGTGTATTAGACTGTATCCTGTACTGTGTGTATTAGACTGTATCCTGTACTGTGTGTATTAGACTGTATCCTGTAGTGTGTGTATTAGACTGTATCCTGTACTGTGTGTATTAGACTGTATCCTGTACTGTGTGTATAAGACTGTATCCTGTACTGTGTGTATCAGACCGTATCCTGTACTGTGTGTATTAGACTGTATCCTGTACTGTGTATATTAGACTGTATCCTGTACTGTGTGTATTAGACTGTACCCTGTACTGTGTGTATTAGACTGTATCCTGTACTGTGTGTATTAGACTATCCTGTACTGTGTGTATTAGACTGTATCCTGTACTGTGTGTATTAGACTGTATCCTGTACTGTGTGTATTAGACTGTATCCTGTACTGTGTGTATTAGACTGTATCCTGTACTGTGTGTATTAGACTGTATCCTGTACTGTGTGTATTAGACTGTACCCTGTACTGTGTGTATTAGACTGTATCCTGTACTGTTTGTATTAGACTGTATCCTGTACTGTATGTATTAGACTGTATCCTGTACTGTGTGTATTAGACTGTATCCTGTACTGTGTGTATTAGACTGTATCCTGTACTGTGTGTATTAGACTGTATCCTGTACTGTGTGTATTAGACTGTATCCTGTACTTTATGTATTTGACTGTATCCTGTACTGTGTGTATTAGACTGTATCCTGTACTGTGTGTATTAGACTGTATCCTGTACTTTATGTATTTGACTGTATCCTGTACTGTGTGTATTAGACTGTATCCTGTACTGTGTGTATTAGACTGTATCCTGTACTGTGTGTATTAGACTGTATCCTGTACTGTGTGTATTAGACTGTATCCTGTACTGTGTGTATTAGACTGTATCCTGTACTGTGTGTATTAGACTGTATCCTGTACTGTGTGTATTAGACTGTATCCTGTACTGTGTGTATTAGACTGTATCCTGTACTGTGTGTATCAGACCGTATCCTGTACTGTGTGTATTAGACTGTATCCTGTACTGTGTGTATTAGACTGTATCCTGTACTGTGTGTATTAGACTGTATCCTGTACTGTGTGTATTAGACTGTATCCTGTACTGTGTGTATTAGACTGTATCCTGTACTGTGTATATCAGACCGTATCCTGTACTGTGTGTATTAGACTGTATCCTGTACTGTGTGTATCAGACCGTATCCTGTACTGTGTGTATTAGACTGTATCCTGTACTGTGTGTATTAGACTGTATCCTGTACTGTGTGTATTAGACTGTATCCTGTACTGTGTGTATTAGACCGTATCCTGTACTGTGTGTATTAGATTGTATCCTGTACTGTGTGTATCAGACCGTATCCTGTACTGTGTGTATTAGACTGTATCCTCTACTGTGTGTATTAGACTGTATCCTCTACTGTGTGTATTAGACTGTATCCTGTACTGTGTGTATTAGACTGTACCCTGTACTGTGTGTATTAGACTGTATCCTGTACTGTGTGTATTAGACTGTACCCTGTACTGTGTGTATTAGACTGTATCCTGTACTGTGTGTATTAGACTGTATCCTGTACTGTGTGTATTAGACCGTATCCTGTACTGTGTGTATTAGACTGTATCCTGTACTGTGTGTATCAGACCGTATCCTGTACTGTGTGTATTAGACTGTATCCTGTACTGTGTGTATTAGACTGTATCCTGTACTGTGTGTATTAGACTGTATCCTGTACTGTGTGTATTAGACTGTATCCTGTACTGTGTGTATTAGACTGTATCCTGTACTGTGTGTATTAGACTGTACCCTGTACTGTGTGTATTAGACTGTACCCTGTACTGTGTGTATTAGACTGTATCCTGTACTGTGTGTATTAGACTGTACCCTGTACTGTGTGTATTAGACTGTATCCTGTACTGTGTGTATTAGACTGTACCCTGTACTGTGTGTATTAGACTGTATCCTGTACTGTGTGTATTAGACTGTATCCTGTACTGTGTGTATTAGACTGTACCCTGTACTGTGTGTATTAGACTGTACCCTGTACTGTGTGTATTAGACTGTATCCTGTAGTGTGTGTATTAGACTGTACCCTGTACTGTGTGTGTGTATTAGACTGTATCCTGTACTGTGTATATTAGACTGTATCCTGTACTGTGTGTATTAGACTGTATCCTGTACTGTGTGTATTAGACTGTATCCTGTACTGTGTGTATTAGACTGTATCCTGTACTGTGTGTATTAGACTGTATCCTGTACTGTGTGTATTAGACTGTATCCTGTACTGTGTGTATTAGACTGTATCCTGTACTGTGTGTATTAGACTGTATCCTGTACTGTGTGTATTAGACTGTATCCTGTACTGTGTGTATTAGACTGTATCCTGTACTGTGTGTATTAGACCGTATCCTGTACTGTGTGTATTAGACTGTATCCTGTACTGTGTGTATCAGACCGTATCCTGTACTGTGTGTACTAGACTGTATCCTGTACTGTGTGTATTAGACTGTATCCTGTACTGTGTGTATTAGACTGTATCCTGTACTGTGTGTATTAGACTGTATCCTGTACTGTGTGTATTAGACTGTATCCTGTACTGTGTGTATTAGACTGTATCCTGTACTGTGTATATTAGACTGTATCCTGTACTGCGTGTTTAGACTGTATCCTGTACTGTTTGTATTAGACTGTATCCTGTACTGTATGTATTAGACTGTATCCTGTACTGTGTGTATTAGACTGTATCCTGTACTGTGTGTATTAGACTGTATCCTGTACTGTGTGTATTTGACTGTATCCTGTACTGTGTGTATTAGACTGTATCCTGTACTGTATGTATTAGACTGTATCCTGTACTTTGTGTATTAGACTGTATCCTGTACTGTATGTATATATACTTGTAGGCTTGGAGAGTTCAGCACACATCTTGGAAGATAAAGGAAACATATACAATGCTGTCTTGGGGATGGTAGATGTTGTAAAGGGAACTAACTCTTTCTACAAAATACAAGCCCTGGAGCATGATAATGGTGGAAGGTAGATATATCTTTTTCATTTATATCTAGAAATTTGACTTAAAAAGAAAATCATTTATTAATAATTATCTGTATTAGCTACTAGCACCAAACACATATTTCAATACAATGCATCAATATTTTCGAAATGAATATTTTGTTTGGTAAAATCTTTTTTTTTTCCATCAGAGTAATGTAAACAATATCATAATGGTGGCTTGCTTCATTTTCACTAAAGATTTCACTCTCTTGGATGATGAATAGTGGTTGATACAACATCTAAATCTAATCAATTTAGATAAATATTTCTCAATAATGTACACAAAGATAATACTAAGCTTTGTACATGTGTTTCTAAATGAAAAAAAATCACACCAAAAATGCACATGGAGTCTGCCATTTTGTTGAAACTTCTGGGGGCAAGCCTAATAACTATTTCCGGTACAGAATCTGGAAAGAACACTGAGTACAGGAAGAATTCAATAATGGGATATGAACCACTCATAAAATGCTACCTCCCGAGCAAAAGATTTCCAATTGAACATCAGACCTACGTTTGAGTACAGTTTTGAAGATTATCCTCCCTGTGAGCACTGTTACATATGCTAATGTAATCAGAAGCCATGTTGGTCTGTGACATCAGGAAAATGACTGAACAATGTTATGAATTAAAAAGGGGAGATACCTCTGTATGTGATAAAAAGATAAATGTCAGTTATGTGCTGCGCTGTTTTTATTTTCATGGTAAGGTAATGTTTTTATTCTTCAATGATCTATCATTGTTAGAAAGGTTATACGATTTCATTCATGGCAAGATGTGTTTTTGAAAAAAAAAAATCAAATTTCCAAATTTTGGTGAAATAGATATGCAAAAAGGTGGCACAAAAATGACTTGAGTCAATTTTCATGACAATTAGTTCTTTATTTCCTGTGGTGTATCCCCTTAATGTGAGTTCAACATAAAAATTAATAAGCCCAAATTAAAACCAAATTCTGTGTTTTTTCAAAAGTGAAGTATTATACATAAATGGTGCTAACTGTTCCTTCTAGATGGTGGTTGTTCCGATCATGGGGAAGAGTGGGAACAACTATAGGCAGCAATAAGATTGAACGATGTGATTCTCGAGTAAGTGTCATAAGATCCATGGAAGCCCTTTATATGGAAAAAACAGGCAATTCTTGGGCTGACAGGAAAAACTTCGTCAAACAGGCCAACAAATTCTACCCTCTGGAGATTGATTACGGTCAGGTAAGTACCTAAAACATTCTGTCTTATTAATTACGGTCAGGTAAGTACCTAAAACATTCTGTCTTATTGATTAGTCAGGTAAGTACCTAAAACATTCTGTCATATTGATTACGGTCAGGTAAGTACCTAAAACATTCTGTCATATTGATTACGGTCAGGTAAGTAACTAAAACATTCTGTCTTATTGATTACAGTCAGGTAAGTACCTAAAACATTCTGTCTTATTGATTACGGTCAGGTAAGTACCTAAAACATTCTGTATTACTTATTACAGTCAGGTAAGTACCTAAAACATGCTGTCTTATTGATTACGGTCAGGTAAGTACCTAAAACATTCTGTCTTATTGATTACGGTCAGGTAAGTACCTAAAACATTCTGTCTTATTGATTAGTCAGGTAAGTACCTAAAACATTCTGTCTTATTGATTACGGTCAGGTAAGTACCTAAAACATTCTGTCTTATTGATTACGGTCAGGTAAGTACCTAAAACATTCTGTCTTATTGATTACCGTCAAGTAAGTACCTAAAACATTCTGTCATATTGATTCACCTATTTTAGCAACGGTGGTTATGTGGCTTTACAGTCATCCAAATGTACTGATTAAGATTCTGTACAGGTATATTGAAATTCATACCCTTAAATGATTTCATCTTAGTTATATAGAGTAGGATGCTTATGTTTATGATACTGGGGGTGATACAGGTAAAGGTCCGAGGTGTGCGGTTCAATGCTCCCTACTCGTGTCAATTTGTGTTTCTTGTGAAGCTGAGCAACAGACTGGTTTGTGCTGTCATGGTTTTGTCTTTGGACAAGATACTTTAGAAGTCACCAACTACTACAAGGAGACCCTCCTTAAAATGACCTTGGCTGTTCATGAGGTGATACACCCAGCAAACATAGTTATGGTACTCCACATAGACTCAAGGGACGTAATGTAGTCGGTAATGTTAAGTAGTCGTCCAACATTGATACAGATTATATATGCAAGCTGTTGGAGCCGTGCCTTTTTTCGTAACAGAAGTTTTAAATATATTTTGTAGGATGACGAAGAGGTTGTGACCACACTTAAGACTGGGGGAAAGTCCAAGCTCCCTAAAGCTGTACAAGATCTAATTTGCATGATATTTGATGTAGAAAGCATGAAGAAAGCCATGTTGGAGTTTGAGGTTAGTGAAGCAATTAAAATAATGGAATGGAGATAAGCATACTCGAACTATAGATTCCTTTAAATGGTGTAATCTTGCATCAATCAGAAAATATAAATTGACAGAAAGAAATTGAACAAGACTATTAACCCTTGATCTTACATATATTTTAGATTGATTTGAAGAAGATGCCACTTGGGAAGTTATCAAAGCGACAAATTGAATCGGCCTATACTGTACTGACTGAGTTGACAGAGGTGAAGTATTTCATCACAAGATAGAGCTGCTATAATATATGATAGAGCTGCTATAATATATGATAGAGATCCTATAACATATGATAGAGCTGCTATAACATATGATAGAGCTGTTATAACATATGATAGAGATGTTATAATATATGATAGAGATGTTATAACATATGATAGAGCTGCTATAATATATGATAGAGCTGTTATAACATATGATAGAGATGCTATAATATATGATAGAGATCCTATAACATATGATAGAGCTGTTATAACATATAGAGCTGCTATAATATATGATAGAGATCCTATAACATATGATAGAGCTGCTATAATATATGATAGAGATCCTATAACATATGATAGAGCTGCTATAATATATGATAGAGATCCTATAACATATGATAGAGCTGCTATAACATATGATAGAGCTGCTATAATATATGGTAGAACTGTTATAACATATGATAGAGATGTTATAATATATGATAGAGCTGCTATAACATATGATAGAGCTGTTATAACATATGATAGAGCTGCTATAATATATGATAGAGCTGTTATAACATATGATAGAGCTGCTATAATATATGATAGAGCTGCTATAATATATGATAGAGCTGCTATAATATATGATAGAGCTGTTATAACATGATAGAGCTGTTATAACATATGATAGAGATGTTATAACATATGATAGAGCTGTTATAACATATGATAGAGATGTTATAACATATGATAGAGATGTTATAATATATGATAGAGCTGCTATAACATATGATAGAGCTGCTATAATATATGATAGAGCTGTTATAATATATGATAGAGATGCTATAATATATGATAGAGCTGTTATAACATATGATAGAGCTGCTATAATATATGATAGAGCTGCTATAACATATGATAGAGCTGTTATAACATATGATAGAGCTGTTATAATATATGATAGAGCTGCTATAACATATGATAGAGCTGCTATAATATATGATAGAGCTGTTATAATATATGATAGAGATGCTATAACATATGATAGAGCTGCTATAACATATGATAGAGCTGTTATAACATATGATAGAGCTGCTATAATATATGATAGAGCTGTTATAATATATGATAGAGATGCTATAACATATGATAGAGATGTTATAACATATGATAGAGCTGCTATGACTTATGATAGAGCTGCTATAACATATGATAGAGCTGTTATAACATATGATAGAGTTATAACATATGATAGAGCTGTTATAACATATGATAGAGATGCTATAACATATGATAGAGATGTTATAACATATGATAGAGCTGCTATGACTTATGATAGAGCTGCTATAACATATGATAGAGCTGTTATAACATATGATATAGCTGCTATAACATATGATAGAGCTGCTATAACATATGATAGAGATGCTATAACATATGATAGAGCTGCTATAACATATGATAGAGCTGCTATAACATGATAGAGCTGCTATAACATATGATAGAGCTGTTATAACATATGATAGAGATGCTATAACATATGATAGAGATGTTATAACATATGATAGAGCTGCTATAACATGATAGAGCTGCTATAACATATGATAGAGCTGTTATAACATATGATAGAGATGCTATAACATATGATAGAGCTGTTATATCATATGATAGAGCTGTTATAACATATGATAGAGCTGTTATAACATATGATAGAGCTGTTATAATATATGATAGAGATGTTATAATATATGATAGAGCTGTTATAACATATGATAGAGCTGTTATAATATATGATAGAGCTGTTATAACATATGATAGAGATGCTATAACATATGATAGAGCTGTTATAACATATGATAGAGATGCTATAATATATGATAGACATGCTATAACATATGATAGAGCTGCTATAACATATGATAGAGCTGTTATCATATATGATAGAGCTGTTATAAAATATGATAGAGCTGCTATAATATATGATACAGCTGTTATATCATTTGATAGAGCTGTTATAACATATGATAGAGCTGTTATAATATATGATAGAGCTGTTATAACATGATAGACCTGCTATAACATATGATAGAGATGCTATAACATATGATAGAGCTGTTATAATATATGATAGAGCTGTTATAAAATATGATAGAGCTGCTATAATATATGATAGAGCTGTTATAACATATGATAGAGATGCTATAACATATGATAGAGCTGTTATAATATATGATAGAGCTGTTATAAAATATGATAGAGCTGCTATAATATATGATAGAGCTGTTATAACATATGATAGAGATGCTATAACATATGATAGAGCTGCTATAACATATGATAGAGCTGTTATAACATATGATAGAGCTGCTATAATATATGATAGAGCTGTTATAATATATGATAGAGCTGCTATAATATATGATAGAGCTGCTATAATATATGATAGAGCTGTTATAATATATGATAGAGCTGTTATAATATATGATAGAGCTGCTATAACATATGATAGAGCTGCTATAATATATGATAGAGCTGTTATAACATATGATATAGCTGCTATAATATATGATAGAGCTGCTATAATATATGATAGAGCTGTTATAACATATGATAGAGCTGTTATAATATATGATAGAGCTGTTATAACATATGATAGAGATGCTATAACATATGATAGAGCTGCTATAACATGATAGAGCTGTTATAACATATGATAGAGCTGTTATAACATATGATAGAGCTGCTATAATATATGATAGAGCTGTTATAATATATGATAGAGCTGTTATAATATATGATAGAGCTGTTATAACATGATAGAGCTGCTATAACATATGATAGAGCTGTTATAACATATGATAGAGCTGCTATAATATATGATAGAGCTGTTATAATATATGATAGAGCTGTTATAATATATGATAGAGCTGCTATAACATATGATAGAGCTGTTATATCATATGATAGAGCTGTTATAACATATGATAGAGCTGTTATAACATATGATAGAGCTGTTATAATATATGATAGAGATGTTATAATATATGATAGAGCTGTTATAACATATGATAGAGCTGTTATAATATATGATAGAGCTGTTATAACATATGATAGAGATGCTATAACATATGATAGAGCTGTTATAACATATGATAGAGATGCTATAATATATGATAGACATGCTATAACATATGATAGAGCTGCTATAACATATGATAGAGCTGTTATCATATATGATAGAGCTGTTATAAAATATGATAGAGCTGCTATAATATATGATACAGCTGTTATATCATTTGATAGAGCTGTTATAACATATGATAGAGCTGTTATAATATATGATAGAGCTGTTATAACATGATAGACCTGCTATAACATATGATAGAGATGCTATAACATATGATAGAGCTGTTATAATATATGATAGAGCTGTTATAAAATATGATAGAGCTGCTATAATATATGATAGAGCTGTTATAACATATGATAGAGATGCTATAACATATGATAGAGCTGCTATAACATATGATAGAGCTGTTATAACATATGATAGAGCTGCTATAATATATGATAGAGCTGTTATAATATATGATAGAGCTGTTATAATATATGATAGAGCTGTTATAACATGATAGAGCTGCTATAACATATGATAGAGCTGTTATAACATATGATAGAGCTGCTATAATATATGATAGAGCTGTTATAATATATGATAGAGCTGTTATAATATATGATAGAGCTGCTATAACATATGATAGAGCTGTTATAACATATGATAGAGCTGTTATAATATATGATAGAGATGCTATAATATATGATAGACATGCTATAACATATGATAGAGCTGCTATAATATATGATAGAGCTGTTATAACATATGATAGAGCTGCTATAACATGATAGAGCTGTTATAACATGATATAGCTGTTATAACATATGATAGAGTTGCTATAATATATGATAGAGCTGTTATAACATATGATAGAGCTGTTATAACATATGATAGAGCTGTTATAACATATGATAGAGCTGTTATAACATATGATAGAGCTGTTATAATATATGATAGAGATGTTATAATATATGATAGAGCTGTTATAACATATGATAGAGCTGTTATAATATATGATAGAGCTGTTATAACATATGATAGAGATGCTATAACATATGATAGAGCTGTTATAACATATGATAGAGATGCTATAATATATGATAGACATGCTATAACATATGATAGAGCTGCTATAACATATGATAGAGCTGTTATCATATATGATAGAGCTGTTATAAAATATGATAGAGCTGCTATAATATATGATACAGCTGTTATATCATTTGATAGAGCTGTTATAACATATGATAGAGCTGTTATAATATATGATAGAGCTGTTATAACATGATAGACCTGCTATAACATATGATAGAGATGCTATAACATATGATAGAGCTGTTATAATATATGATAGAGCTGTTATAAAATATGATAGAGCTGCTATAATATATGATAGAGCTGTTATAACATATGATAGAGATGCTATAACATATGATAGAGCTGCTATAACATATGATAGAGCTGTTATAACATATGATAGAGCTGCTATAATATATGATAGAGCTGTTATAATATATGATAGAGCTGTTATAATATATGATAGAGCTGTTATAACATGATAGAGCTGCTATAACATATGATAGAGCTGTTATAACATATGATAGAGCTGCTATAATATATGATAGAGCTGTTATAATATATGATAGAGCTGTTATAATATATGATAGAGCTGCTATAACATATGATAGAGCTGTTATAACATATGATAGAGCTGTTATAATATATGATAGAGATGCTATAATATATGATAGACATGCTATAACATATGATAGAGCTGCTATAATATATGATAGAGCTGTTATAACATATGATAGAGCTGCTATAACATGATAGAGCTGTTATAACATGATATAGCTGTTATAACATATGATAGAGTTGCTATAATATATGATAGAGCTGTTATAACATATGATAGAGCTGTTATAACATATGATAGAGCTGCTATAACATATGATAGAGCTGTTATAACATATGATAGAGATGTTATAACATATGATAGAGATGTTATAACATATGATAGAGCTGCTATGACTTATGATAGAGCTGCTATGACATATGATAGAGCTGTTATAACATATGATAGAGCTGTTATAACATGATAGAGCTGTTATAACATATGATAGAGATGCTATAACATATGATAGAGATGCTATAATATATGATAGACATGCTATAACATATGATAGAGCTGCTATAATGTATGATACAGCTGTTATATCATTTGATAGAGCTACTTTAACATGATAGAGCTGCTATAATATATGATAGAGCTGTTATAATATATGATAGAGCTCCTATAATATATGATAGAGCTGCTATAACATGATAGAGCTGCTATAACATATGATAGAGATACTATAACATATGATAGAGCTGCTATAATATATGATAGAGCTGATATAACATATGATAGAGATGATATAACATAAGATAGAGCTCCTATAACATATGATAGAGCTGCTATAACATGATAGAGCTGCTATAACATATGATAGAGCTCCTATAATATATGATAGAGCTCCTATAATATATGATAGAGCTCCTATAATATATGATAGAGCTCCTATAATATATGATAGAGCTCCTATAACATGATAGAGCTGTTATAACATATGATAGAGCTGCTATAATATATGATAGAGCTGCTATAACATATGATAGAGCTGTTATAATATATGATAGAGCTGCTATAATATATGATAGAGCTGTTATAATATATGATAGAGCTGCTATAATATATGATAGAGCTGCTATAATATATGATAGAGCTGTTATAATATATGATAGAGCTGTTATAATATATGATAGAGCTGCTATAACATATGATAGAGCTGCTATAATATATGATAGAGCTGCTATAACATATGATAGAGCTGTTATAACATATGATATAGCTGCTATAATATATGATAGAGCTGCTATAATATATGATAGAGCTGTTATAACATATGATAGAGCTGTTATAATATATGATAGAGCTGTTATAACATATGATAGAGATGCTATAACATATGATAGAGCTGCTATAACATGATAGAGCTGTTATAACATATGATAGAGCTGTTATAACATATGATAGAGCTGCTATAATATATGATAGAGCTGTTATAATATATGATAGAGCTGTTATAATATATGATAGAGCTGTTATAACATGATAGAGCTGCTATAACATATGATAGAGCTGTTATAACATATGATAGAGCTGCTATAATATATGATAGAGCTGTTATAATATATGATAGAGCTGTTATAATATATGATAGAGCTGCTATAACATATGATAGAGCTGTTATAACATATGATAGAGCTGTTATAATATATGATAGAGATGCTATAATATATGATAGACATGCTATAACATATGATAGAGCTGCTATAATATATGATAGAGCTGTTATAACATATGATAGAGCTGCTATAACATGATAGAGCTGTTATAACATGATAGAGCTGTTATAACATGATAGAGCTGTTATAACATATGATAGAGTTGCTATAATATATGATAGAGCTGTTATAATATATGATAGAGCTGTTATAACATATGATAGAGATGTTATAACATATGATAGAGCTGCTATAACATATGATAGAGCTGTTATAACATATGATAGAGCTGCTATAACATGATAGAGCTGTTATAACATGATAGAGCTGTTATAACATGATAGAGCTGTTATAACATATGATAGAGTTGCTATAATATATGATAGAGCTGTTATAACATATGATAGAGCTGCTATAACATGATAGAGCTGTTATAACATGATAGAGCTGTTATAACATGATAGAGCTGTTATAACATATGATAGAGTTGCTATAATATATGATAGAGCTGTTATAACATATGATAGAGCTGTTATAATATATGATAGACATGCTATAACATATGATAGAGCTGCTATAATATATGATAGAGCTGTTATAACATATGATAGAGCTGCTATAACATGATAGAGCTGTTATAACATGATAGAGCTGTTATAACATGATAGAGCTGTTATAACATATGATAGAGTTGCTATAATATATGATAGAGCTGTTATAACATATGATAGAGCTGTTATAACATATGATAGAGATACTATAACATATGATAGAGCTGTTATAACATATGATAGAGCTGTTATAATATATGATAGAGCTGTTATAATATATGATAGAGATGCTATAATATATGATAGACATGCTATAACATATGATAGAGCTGCTATAATATATGATAGAGCTGTTATAACATATGATAGAGCTGCTATAACATGATAGAGCTGTTATAACATGATAGAGCTGTTATAACATGATAGAGCTGTTATAACATATGATAGAGTTGCTATAATATATGATAGAGCTGTTATAACATATGATAGAGCTGTTATAACATATGATAGAGATGTTATAACATATGATAGAGCTGCTATAACATATGATAGAGCTGTTATAACATATGATAGAGTTATAACATATGATAGAGCTGTTATAACATATGATAGAGTTATAACATATGATAGAGCTGTTATAACATATGATAGAGCTGTTATAACATATGATAGAGCTGTTATAATATATGATAGAGCTGCCATAATATATGATAGAGCTGTTATAATATATGATAGAGCTGTTATAACATATGATAGAGCTGTTATAACATATGATAGAGCTGTTATAACATATGATAGAGCTGTTATAATATATGATAGAGCTGTTATAACATATGATAGAGCTGTTATAACATATGATAGAGCTGCTATAACATATGATAGAGCTGTTATAACATATGATAGAGCTGCTATAACATATGATAGAGATGTTATAACATATGATAGAGATGTTATAACATATGATAGAGATGCTATAACATATGATAGAAATGATATAATATATGATAGAGATGTTATAACATATGATAGAGCTGCTATAACATGATAGAGCTGCTATAACATATGATAGAGCTGCTATAATATATGATAGAAGTGATATAATATATGATACAAATGATATAATATATGATAGAGATGTTATAATATATGATAGAGATGCTATAACATATGATAGAGATGTTATAACATATGATAGAGCTGCTATAATATATGATAGAGCTGTTATAACATATGATAGAGCTGTTATAACATATGATAGAGCTGTTATAACATATGATAGAGATGTTATAATATATGATAGAGATGTTATAATATATGATAGAGCTGCTATAACATATGATAGAGCTGCTATAATATATGATAGAGCTGCTATAACATATGATAGAGCTGCTATAATATATGATAGAGCTGCTATAACATGATAGAGCTGTTATAACATATGATAGAGCTGTTATAACATATGATAGAGCTGTTATAACATATGATAGAGCTGTTATAACATATGATAGAGCTGTTATAACATATGATAGAGATGTTATAACATATGATAGAGCTGTTATAACATATGATAGAGCTGCTATAACATATGATAGAGCTGCTATAATATATGATAGAGCTGTTATAATATATGATAGAGCTGCTATAACATATGATAGAGCTGTTATAACATATGATAGAGCTGTTATAACATATGATATAGCTGCTATAATATATGATAGAGCTGCTATAATATATGATAGAGCTGTTATAACATATGATAGAGCTGTTATAACATATGATAGAGCTGTTATAATATATGATAGAGATGTTATAACATGATAGAGCTGCTATAATATATGATAGAGCTGTTATAACATATAGAGCTGCTATAATATATGATAGAGATCCTATAACATATGATAGAGCTGTTATAACATATGATAGAGCTGCTATAACATATGATAGAGATGTTATAACATATGATAGAGATGTTATAACATATGATAGAGATGCTATAACATATGATAGAAATGATATAATATATGATAGAGATGTTATAACATATGATAGAGCTGCTATAACATGATAGAGCTGCTATAACATATGATAGAGCTGCTATAATATATGATAGAAGTGATATAATATATGATACAAATGATATAATATATGATAGAGCTGTTATAACATATGATAGAGCTGCTATAACATGATAGAGCTGCTATAACATATGATAGAGCTGCTATAATATATGATAGAGCTGTTATAATATATGATAGAGCTGCTATAACATATGATAGAGCTGTTATAATATATGATAGAGCTGTTATAACATATGATAGAGCTGCTATAACATATGATAGAGCTGCTATAATATATGATAGAGCTGCTATAACATATGATAGAGCTGCTATAATATATGATAGAGCTGCTATAACATGATAGAGCTGTTATAACATATGATAGAGCTGTTATAATATATGATAGAGATGTTATAATATATGATAGAGATGCTATAACATATGATAGAGATGTTATAACATATGATAGAGCTGCTATAATATATGATAGAGCTGTTATAACATATGATAGAGCTGTTATAACATATGATAGAGCTGTTATAACATATGATAGAGATGTTATAATATATGATAGAGATGTTATAATATATGATAGAGCTGCTATAACATATGATAGAGCTGCTATAATATATGATAGAGCTGCTATAACATATGATAGAGCTGCTATAATATATGATAGAGCTGCTATAACATGATAGAGCTGTTATAACATATGATAGAGCTGTTATAACATATGATAGAGCTGTTATAACATATGATAGAGCTGTTATAACATATGATAGAGCTGTTATAACATATGATAGAGATGTTATAACATATGATAGAGCTGTTATAACATATGATAGAGCTGCTATAACATATGATAGAGCTGCTATAATATATGATAGAGCTGTTATAATATATGATAGAGCTGTTATAATATATGATAGAGCTGCTATAACATATGATAGAGCTGTTATAACATATGATAGAGCTGTTATAACATATGATATAGCTGCTATAATATATGATAGAGCTGCTATAATATATGATAGAGCTGTTATAACATATGATAGAGCTGTTATAACATATGATAGAGCTGTTATAATATATGATAGAGATGTTATAACATGATAGAGCTGCTATAATATATGATAGAG
Organism: Pecten maximus; assembly: GCF_902652985.1. Lineage (NCBI taxonomy): Eukaryota > Metazoa > Mollusca > Bivalvia > Pectinida > Pectinidae > Pecten > Pecten maximus. The sequence continues at coordinate 50,279,125 of NC_047017.1, forward strand.
CTGTTATAACATATAGAGCTGCTATAATATATGATAGAGATCCTATAACATATGATAGAGCTGTTATAACATATGATAGAGCTGCTATAACATATGATAGAGCTGCTATAACATGATAGAGATGTTATAATATATGATAGAGCTGCTATAATATATGATAGAGCTGCTATAATATATGATAGAGCTGCTATAACATATGATAGAGCTGCTATAACATATGATAGAGATGTTATAATATATGGTAGAACTGTTATAACATATGATAGAGATGTTATAATATATGATAGAGCTGTTATAACATATGATAGAGCTGTTATAATATATGATAGAGCTGCTATAATATATGATAGAGCTGTTATAATATATGGTAGAACTGTTATAACATATGATAGAGATGTTATAATATATGATAGAGCTGCTATAATATATGATAGAGCTGTTATAATATATGATAGAGCTGCTATAACATATGATAGAGCTGTTATAACATATGATAGAGATGTTATAATATATGATAGAGCTGTTATAACATATGATAGAGCTGTTATAATATATGATAGAGCTGTTATAACATATGATAGAGCTGCTATAATATATGATATAGCTGCTATAATATATGATAGAGCTGCTATAACATATGATAGAGCTGTTATAACATATGATAGAGCTGTTATAACATATGATAGAGCTGCTATAACATATGATAGAGCTGCTATAATATATGATAGAGCTGCTATAATATATGATAGAGCTGTTATAATATATGATAGAGCTGTTATAATATATGATAGAGCTGTTATAACATATGATAGAGCTGCTATAACATATGATAGAGCTGTTATAACATGATAGAGCTGCTATAACATATGATAGAGCTGTTATAATATATGATAGAGCTGTTATAACATATGATAGAGCTGCTATAATATATGATAGAGTTACTATAATATATGATAGAGCTGCTATAACATATGATAGAGATGCCATAAGAACAGTACTTTGTATCAAATACAATTTTCACTCATCTGGCACAAAATATTTGGGGGATACATGTGATGACACAGCACCATGTCTATTAAGTGCCAATATTTTCCTTAAATCAACATTGATATCATAATAAGGGGTTAGTCACTAGTGTAAGGGACATTTGGCAGGGAGAATACTTGGATGATAGACTTCTTAGTAAAAGGAATGACCTTGACTCATTCCAAAGGTTACTTATGCAAAATGTGTTATAATATGAAAACAATTTCTGATCAAGATCGGTGATACCTAAAGCCTAGTTTGAATATTCACATCCAGCCTTTAGCACCTCAGACAGGTATGAATTAGCCCTCATGTACTCTAGTTTAGCAATGCCGGAGTGAATCACTGGCACTGTTTATCATCCCTTATACATACAAGCATCAGTATGGTACATGCTTGACAGTACAGCATGTCCCAAACTTCACTAAGTTGTCATAATTGTTTTTTTATCATATCAAATTGAAGGGTTTATGGTGTTATGCATGCGAGATACGTACCAATGTCCCAGAAACGTAGATAAAAGTGTATAAACAATGTTAGGTGTAGGTCATTTCTCAATGTATTCAATATTTGTAATGTATATTGTATCCTAGATTGTTTGGGGAAACTATTTTTGCCTAAATTATACTGAAATAATTATGTCCTGGCACTATTTCAATGTACAAAGATTCTTTTAAACATTGGCATGCATGGGACCCAATCGTAGCTCTGACTATAAATATTTCCATTGTCTATGACATAGCTACCTAAAGCCTAGAGGAATGGTACTCTGGTTATATTATATGTAATTCATCTTCGCTAGCCAAGGTTTATGATTACGTAACACTCCACAAACCCTTATAATATGCACAAATAAATCACCTTGACCCACTTTCTCAATCAGTGATTATAAAAACCTAAAATGTATTACTCTGAAGGCATAAGGGTCAGATCTATTAAGTCTTGTACCGAGAATGGTGTGGCCTGGAGATTGTTGATGGGTATGTTGATCATGCATTGTTAGCTCACCTGCCCGAAGGGCAAGTGAGCTTATGCCATGGTGCGGGCGTCCGTCGTCCGGCCGGCCGTCCGTCCGGCGTCAACTTTTCATTTAAACAACTTCTTCTCAATAGCCAAGAGGCCCAGGGACTTGATATTGGGCCTGTAGCATGCTGGGATGAAGGGCTACCAAGTTTGTTCAAATAAATGACCTTGACCTTCATTCAAGGTCACATGGGTCAAAAAGGCTATAATCTTCCAACAACTTCTTCTCAATAACGAAGAGGCCCAGGGACTTGATATTGGGCCTGTAGCATGCTGGGATGAAGGGCTACCAAGTTTGTTCAAATAAATGACCTTGACCTTCATTTAAGGTCACATGGCTCAAGAAGGCTATAATCTTCCAGCGACTTCTTCTCAATAACCAAGAGGCCCAGGGACTTGATATTGGGCCTGTAGCATGCTGGGGTGAAGGGCTACCAAGTTTGTTCAAATAAATGACCTTGACCTTCATTCAAGGTCACATGGGTCAAGAAGGCTATAATCTTCCAGCGACTTCTTCTCAATAACCAAGAGACCCAGGGACTTGATATTGGGCCTGTAGCATGCTGGGGTGAAGTGCTACCAAGTTTGTTCAAATAAATGACCTTGACCTTCATTCAAGGACACATGGGTCAAATAGGCTATAATCTTCAAACGACTTCTTCTCAATAACCAAGAGGCCCAGGGACTTGATATTGGGCCTGTAGCATGCTGGGGTGAAGGGCTACAAAGTTTGTTCAAATAAATTACCTTGACCTTCATTCAAGGTCACATGGGTCAAATAGGCCATAATCTTCAAACGACTTCTTCTCAATAACTAAGAGGCCCAGGGACTTGATATTGGGCCTGTAGCATGCTGGGGTGAAGGGCTACAAAGTTTGTTCAAATAAATGACCTTGACCTTCATTCAAGGTCACATGGGTAAAATAGGCTATAATCTTCAAACAACTTCTTCTCAATAACCAAGAGGCCCAGGGACTTGATATTGGGCCTGTAGCATGCTGGGGTGAAGGGCTACAAAATTTGTTCAAATGAATTACCTTGACCTTCATTCAAGGTCACATGGGTCAAATAGGCTATAATCTTCAAACGACTTCTTCTCAATAACCAAGAGGCCCATGGACGTGATATTGGGCAAAGAGCATGCTGGGGTGAAGTGCTACAAAGTTTGTTCAAATAAATTACCTTGACCTTCATTCAAGGTCACATGGGTCAAATAGGCTATAATCTTCAAAAGACTTCTTCTCAATAACCAAGAGGCCCATGGACTTGATATTGGGCCTGTAGCATGCTGTGGTGAAGGGCTACAAAGTTTGTTCAAATAAATGACCTTGACCTTCATTCAAGGTCACATGGATCAAATAGGCTATAATATTCCAACAACTTCTTCTCAATAACCAAGAGGCCCAAGGACTTGATATTTGGCCTGTAGCATGCTGGGGTGAAGGGCTACCAATTTTGTTTAAATAAATGACCTCGACTCACATTCAAGGTCACAGGGGTAAAATTGGCTTAAATCTGTAAACAATAATTTTGCAATAGCCAAGAGCCTGCAAGACCTGATATTAGGCCAATAGAATGCTGGAATGAAAGACTAGAAAATTTATTAATACGAATAAAACTAGCTTACTATGATACATGAAAAAGTAATCAACATTGCATCTTTAGAAATGACCTCAATCAACTTCAAAGTTGCTGTAGAGCCAGGTGAGCGATACAGGCCCATTGGGCCTCTTGTCTTGAATGTCATATCTAGACCGAATTTGCTTTGAAAGTTGCATCAGGGCACAAACCTGTCACATTAAGAACAAGTGTCCTTTATATTAGTGTAAGGATTTAAACCTGTATATATGTTTGAACTGCTTACTATGAATTTTCTTTGATAGTTATTGGCCTAAATTATGAAGTCATTGATGTTAGAAATGTGAACAAGCAAGCAATATAGAGTGATTAAAACTTTGAAAGTTAATGGTGAAGTCAAAACAGAAACAATGTGTAATACTGATAATTGTCTTCTCTTCCTGCTGGGATCAGCTTATTTCAAAAGGTGGCACTCAGACACAGTTCCTGGATGCTACAAATAGGTTTTACACTTTGGTACCTCATGACTTTGGAATGAAGAAGCCACCTCTAATAAACTCTCTAGATGTTATAAAGGTGAGTTATCAACGCTCTAGATGTTACAAAGGTGAGTTATCAACTCTAGATGTTATAAAGGTGAGTTATCAACTCTAGATGTTATAAAGGTGAGTTATCATCTCTCTACATGTTATAAGGTGAGTTATCATCTCTCTACATGTTATAAAGGTGAGTTATCAACTCTCTAGATGTTATAAAGGTGAGTTATCATCTCTCTACATGTTATAAAGGTGAGTTATCAACTCTCTAGATGTTATAAAGGTGAGTTATCAACTCTCTAGATGTTATAAAGGTGAGTTATCAACTCTCTAGATGTTATAAAGGTGAGTTATCAACTCTCTAGATGTTATAAAGGGGAGTTATCAACTCTCTACATGTTATAAAGGTGAGTTATCATCTCTAGATGTTATAAAGGCGAGTTATTGTCTCTCTACATGTTATAAAGGTGAGTCATCATCTCTCTATATGTTATAAAGGTGAGTTATCATCTCTCTAGATGTTATAAAGGTGAGTTATCAACTCTCTAGATGTTATAAAGGTGAGTTATCAACTCTCTAGATGTTATAAAGATGAGTTATCAACTCTCTAGATGTTATAAAGGTGAGTTATCAACTCTCTACATGTTATAAAGGTGAGTTATCATCTCTAGATGTTATAAAGGTGAGGTATCAACGCTCTAGATGTTATAAAGGTGAGTTATCATCTCTAGATGTTATAAAGGTGAGTTATCATCTCTAGATGTTATAAAGGTGAGTTATCAACTCTCTACATGTTATAAAGGTGAGTTATCATCTCTCTAGATGTTATAAAGGTGAGTTATCAACACTCTAGATGTTATAAAGGTGAGTTATCATCTCTAGATGTTATAAAGGTGCGTTATCAACTCTCTACATGTTATAAAGGTGCGTTATCAACTCTCTAGATGTTATAAAGGTAGGTTATCATCTCTAGATGTTATAAAGGTGAGTTGTCAACTCTCTACATGTTATAAAGGTGAGTTATCATCTCTCTAGATGTTATAAAGGTGAGTTATCATCTCTAGATGTTATAAAGGTAAGTTATCAACGCTCTACATGTTATAAAGGTAAGTTATCATCTCTCTAGATGTTATAAAGATGAGTTATCAACACTCTAGATGTTATAAAGGTGAGTTATCATCTCTCTAGATGTTATAAAGGTGAGTTATCATCTCTAGATATTATAAAGGTGAGTTATCAACTCTAGATGTTATAAAGGTGAGTTATCAACTCTCTAGATGTTATAAAGGTGAGTTATCATCTCTCTAGATGTTATAAAGGTGAGTTATCATCTCTAGATGTTATAAAGGTAAGTTATCAACGCTCTACATGTTATAAAGGTGAGTTATCATCTCTCTAGATGTAATAAAGGTGAGTTATCATCTCTCTAGATGTTATAAAGGTGAGTTATCATCTCTAGATGTTATAAAGGTGAGTTGTCAACTCTCTACATGTTATAAAGGTGAGTTATCATCTCTCTAGATGTTATAAAGGTGAGTTATCATCTCTCTAGATGTTATAAAGGTGAGTTATCATCTCTCTAGATGTTACTCTAGATGTTATAAAGGTGAGTTGTCAACTCTCTACATGTTATAAAGGTGCGTTATCAACTCTCTAGATGTTATAAAGGTGAGTTATCAACTCTCTACATGTTATAAAGGTGAGTTATCATCTCTCTAGATGTTACTCTAGATGTTATAAAGGTGAGTTGTCAACTCTCTACATGTTATAAAGGTGAGTTATCATCTCTCTAGATGTTATAAAGGTGAGTTATCAACTCTCTAGATGTTATAAAGGTGAGTTATCATCTCTAGATGTTATAAAGGTGAGTTATCATCTCTCTAGATGTTAAAAAGGTGAGTTATCATCTCTCTAGATGTTATAAAGGTGAGTTATCATCTCTCTAGATGTTATAAAGGTGAGTTATCATCTCTCTAGATGTTATAAAGGTGAGTTATCATCTCTAGATGTTATAAAGGTGAGTTATCATCTCTCTAGATGTTATAAAGGTGAGTTATCATCTCTCTAGATGTTATAAAGGTGAGTTATCATCTCTCTAGATGTTATAAAGGTGAGTTATCATCTCTCTAGATGTTATAAAGGTGAGTTATCATCTCTCTACATGTTATAAAGGTGAGTTATCATCTCTCTAGATGTTACTCTAGATGTTATAAAGGTGAGTTATCAACTCTCTAGATGTTATAAAGGTGAGTTATCATCTCTAGATGTTATAAAGGTGAGTTATCATCTCTCTAGATGTTATAAAGGTGAGTTATCAACTCTCTACATGTTATAAAGGTGAGTTATCAACTCTCTAGATGTTATAAAGGTGAGTTATCATCTCTCTAGATGTTATAAAGGTGAGTTATCATCTCTCTAGATGTTATAAAGGTGAGTTATCATCTCTCTAGATGTTATAAAGGTGAGTTATCATCTCTAGATGTTATAAAGGTGAGTTATCATCTCTCTAGATGTTATAAAGGTGAGTTATCATCTCTCTACATGTTATAAAGGTGAGTTATCATCTCTCTAGATGTTACTCTAGATGTTATAAAGGTGAGTTATCAACTCTCTAGATGTTATAAAGGTGAGTTATCATCTCTAGATGTTATAAAGGTGAGTTATCATCTCTCTAGATGTTATAAAGGTGAGTTATCATCTCTACATGTTATAAAGGTGAGTTATCAACTCTCTAGATGTTATAAAGGTGAGTTATCAACTCTCTAGATGTTATAAAGGTGAGTTATCAACTCTCTAGATGTTATAAAGGTGAGTTATCATCTCTCTAGATGTTATAAAGGTGAGTTATCATCTCTCTAGATGTTATAAAGGTGAGGTATCAACTCTCTAGATGTTATAAAGGTGAGTTATCAACTCTCTAGATGTTATAAAGGTGAGTTATCATCTCTAGATGTTATAAAGGTGAGTTATCAACTCTTTAGATGTTATAAAGGTGAGTTATCATCTCTCTAGATGTTATAAAGGTGAGTTATCAACTCTCTAGATGCTATAAAGGTGAGTTATCAACTCTCTAGATGTTATAAAGGTGAGTTATCAACTCTCTACATGTTATAAAGGTGAGTTATCAACTCTCTAGATGCTATAAAGGTGAGTTATCAACACTCTAGATGTTATAAAGGTGAGTTATCAACGCTCTAGATGTTATAAAGGTGAGTTATCAACTCTCTAGATGTTATAAAGGTGAGTTATCAACACTCTAGATGTTATAAAGGCGAGTTATTGTCTCTCTACATGTTATAAAGGTGAGTTATCAACACTCTAGATGTTATAAAGGTGAGTTATCATCTCTACATGTTATAAAGGTGAGTTATCAACTCTCTACATGTTATAAAGGTGAGTTATCAACTCTCTAGATGTTATAAAGGTGAGTTATCAACTCTACATGTTATAAAGGTGAGTTATCAACTCTCTACATGTTATAAAGGTGAGTTATCAACTCTCTAGATGTTATAAAGGTGAGTTATCAACTCTCTAGATGTTATAAAGGTGAGTTATCAACTCTCTAGATGTTATAAAGGTGAGTTATCATCTCTCTAGATGTTATAAAGGTGAGTTATCATCTCTCTAGATGTTATAAAGGTGAGTTATCAACTCTCTAGATGTTATAAAGGTGAGTTATCAACTCTCTACATGTTATAAAGGTGAGTTATCATCTCTAGATGTTATAAAGGTGAGTCATCATCTCTCTATATGTTATAAAGGTGAGTTATCATCTCTCTAGATGTTATAAAGGTGAGTTATCATCTCTAGATGTTATAAAGGTGAGTTATCATCTCTCTAGATGTTATAAAGGCGAGTTATTGTCTCTCTACATGTTATAAAGGTGAGTTATCAACTCTCTAGATGTTATAAAGGTGAGTTATCATCTCTAGATGTTATAAAGGTGAGTTATCATCTCTCTAGATGTTATAAAGGCGAGTTATCATCTCTCTACATGTTATAAAGGTGAGTTATCAACTCTCTTCATGTTATAAAGGTGAGTTATTATCTCTCTAGATGTTATAAAGGCGAGTTATTGTCTCTCTACATGTTATAAAGGTGAGTTATCATCTCTAGATGTTATAAAGGTGAGTTATCAACTCTCTTCATGTTATAAAGGTGAGTTATCAACTCTTTAGATGTTATAAAGGTGAGTTATCATCTCTCTAGATGTTATAAAGGTGAGTTATCATCTCTAGATGTTATAAAGGTGAGTTATCAACTCTCTACATGTTATAAAGGTGAGTTATCAACTCTCTAGATGTTATAAAGGTGAGTTATCATCTCTAGATGTTATAAAGGTGAGTAATCATCTCCAGATGTTATAAAGGTGAGTTATCAACTCTCTAGATGTTATAAAGGTGAGTTATCAACTCTCTAGATGTTATAAAGGTGAGTTATCTCTCTACATGTTATAAAGGTGAGTTATCATCTCCAGATGTTATAAAGGTGAGTTATCATCTCTCTAGATGTTATAAAGGTAAGTTATCATCTCTCTAGATGTTATCAAGGTGAGTTATCATCTCTAGATGTTATAAAGGTGAGTTATCATCTCTAGATGTTATAAAGGTGAGGTATCAACACTCTAGATGTTATAAAGGTGAGTTATCATCTCTCTAGATGTTATAAAGGTAAGTTATCAACTCTCTTCATGTTATAAAGGTGAGTTATCAACGCTCTAGATGTTATAAAGGTGAGTTATCATCTCTAGATGTTATAAAGGTGAGTTATCAACTCTCTAGATGTTATAAAGGTGAGTTATCAACTCTCTAGATGTTATAAAGGTGCGTTATCAACTCTCTACATGTTATAAAGGTGAGTTATCATCTCTAGATGTTATAAAGGTAAGTTATCTCTCTACATGTTATAAAGGTGAGGTATCAACTCTCTAGATGTTATAAAGGTGAGTTATCATCTCTAGATGTTATAAAGGTGAGTTATCATCTCTACATGTTATAAAGGTGAGTTATCATCTCTACATGTTATAAAGGTGAGTTATCATCTCTCTAGATGTTATAAAGGTGAGTTATCAACTCTCTACATGTTATAAAGGTGAGTTATCATCTCTCTAGATGTTATAAAGGTGAGTTATCATCTCTAAATGTTATAAAGGTGAGTTATCTCTCTACATGTTATAAAGGTGAGGTATCAACTCTCTAGATGTTATAAAGGTGAGTTATCATCTCTCTAGATGTTATAAAGGTGAGTTATCATCTCTAGATGTTATAAAGGTGAGTTATCATCTCTAGATGTTATAAAGGTGAGTTATCAACTCTCTAGATGTTATAAAGGTGCGTTATCAACTCTCTACATGTTATAAAGGTGAGTTATCATCTCTAGATGTTATAAAGGTAAGTTATCAACTCTCTAGATGTTATAAAGGTGAGTTATCATCTCTCTAGATGTTATAAAGGTAAGTTATCATCTCTCTAGATGTTATCAAGGTGAGTTATCAACTCTCTACATGTTATAAAGGTGAGTTATCAACTCTCTAGATGTTATAAAGGTGAGTTATCAACTCTCTACATGTTATAAAGGTGAGTTATCAACTCTCTAGAGGTTAATTATAAAGGTAAGTTATTATCTCTACGTGTTATAAAGGTAGGTTTTCAAAGCACTAGATCTTATAAAGGTAAGTTAATGACTCTCTAGATCTTATAAAGGTAAGTTAATGACTCTCTAGTTGTTGTAAAGTTATTGACTCCCTAAATGTCATGAAGGCGAGTTATTAATCTCTAGATGTTGTTAGATAAGTAATTACATTTGTAACTCTCTAGGTGTCATAAAAGTATTAATAGCAATAACTGTAGTCGGTCTTCTAATAAGCATGTTTAAATGAAATGTTCAACAAATGTGATTTATGACTTTGTTTTAAATTTAATTGAATGTGGAATAATAATATCCTCCATAGAGATGTTTTCAACAGCCAAAAAATCAGAATTAAAAACAACAGCATTGGAAACTTTGTTCAGATTACAAAAGGGGAATTTTCAAAGATACTATTTTTAATTGGAGTTATTGGGAATATTGATGTACAAATATCTTTGTGCAGGCCAAGACAGACATGATCAATAACCTGCTGGATATAGAAGTTGCTTACGGCATGCTGAAGGGAGGCGACACTGGGGAAGATCCTGTGGATGCTCATTACAGGAAACTTAACACAGAAATCGAGGTATTTGAGGTTACACACACACTCTCTCTTTGGAGATCTCTTTCTTCCATTTTTGGATCACCTGTTTTAATGGCAGTTATGTCCCTTTAAGTATGAGTGTAGACAGAATCTTGACTGAACATTAATAGTGATGGAAATTGATTGAAATGCAAAATCAGAGGGTGTGGCTCCCTTGGGGACAGTGGGGTGGGGCCCATTAGGGGAAATTTAGGTAAATCCTTTAAATCCCTACTTGTCCTGAATGGATTTTTATGAAATTTCCCATCACTATTGTTCAGACGTAGATTCTGTTGTCTACAATCATAAAGATCTAATGTTGTAGTCTTGGGGGGCCATATAAGGGAAATATAGCCACAACAAAACTTTTAAAACCCATTTTTCTTTTCAAGAATGACAGGATTTGGTCCAGCTGTAGTTTGAATCATTGTTGGGAGAGGCAGATCAAAAGTAGAAAATCATTAAAAATATTACTTGGATTAGACTATTTTGCCTTAATTACTGAAAAATTCAGGTGAACGATACAGGCACTTTGGGCCTCTTGTTAATTATCTTCCATTGGTATTTAAAGCGTATTTTACATTACATCTTAGTGCTTACTGTGCCATTCCAGTCATCTAGACATAGTATATATGATGTAATTAAGCGACAATCACAATCAATTAAAACAAGTGATACTCGATTGAACTGATTAATGGGAACACCAATGCTAAACAACAATTCCTACTACAGTTCTTTTCAAAGTTTCTCAGATGTTGTTGGCATACATTGAAGATGTGCTTAAAACTTTTCGAAAATTTTATGTTCAGCTTTAATACACTGAAGTTGCATGTGTACCTCTATCGGCTAACTGCTTTGATCTGCTATTGTGTACCTTTAAGTGTGTGGGAAGAGTGTGAATGGTTGGATATAAGTCATCCATCCTAATGACAGTTCTATAGTTAGACTTATAATGTTAGGGTTTTAGATTGTAATAGTATGAAGGTAGTAGTTCAGAATTTGGAGATATTAGATTGGAGTTAAGTTATGATATTAAGTATTTATGAAATTGGATTGAAGTTATGATATTTTAAAGTTTAAGGGGTATATGTAACAGACAATTTTGTATACAATAGAACTAGATTTAAAGTGTGTTTTGATTTTCAACAAGATATTTCATCAGATAATATGTTGTATCGATATCCATGTTATTCATGGTAGTTGAACATTTTTTTACTGCAGACAAGAAATTTCTGACAGCAGGTAATTTGATATTTGGTTACTTATAGATAACATTTACTGGTAACATCATGATTGTGATAATACTTTTAAACATATCATTGTTTTTTAGCACTTGGATATTAAGTCTGATGAGTGCCAGAGGTTGTTGGACTATGTAAAGAATACGCATGCTGCCACACATAACCAGTATGACTTGGAGGTGCAAGACGTAAGTATGAAGTAGACATGTATTGTTATATTGTCTTTTCATTGGTCGGTCCATGATATTTTTCGTTGGATTTTATCTGTAGCTCGACTAAACTTATACTAGAAGTAAAGTCATTGATCTTCAATGTGGAAACACATTTGAATTAGTGCTATACAGATATTTCAAATTTGGGTAACTAAGCTACATTTTCATGTTTTAATAATTGCATGACTTTGATTAATTTTGCCTATAAATAGTTACGACAATAAGTCACTTGTCTTGTAGTAATTTAAACCCACCCCTCTACTACTTTATTATTATTCACATATTGTGTACTTTACACATTAGTTAAATAGTAAAATATTTCTATAATTTCGCTTAAATTGTTTTCTTCAGATCTTCCAAATCCTTCGCGATGGTGAGAAAGCAAGGTATTCACCCTTCCGAGACCTTCCTAACCGCCAGCTTTTGTGGCATGGTTCTCGTACAACCAACTATGCAGGTATCCTTTCTCAGGGACTGAGGATTGCCCCACCTGAGGCCCCTGTGGTAGGTGAAAATAATGCTATTTTCCTTTTCATTATTTAGAGAGCTTGGAATAATTATAATTAATTACATGAAATATTGACATCTGGACCCAGTTGTTCAAAAGGTGAAGAAGCTAACCACACTAACAGTTATGACATCCTTATAAAATCATTCGTGGTACTGTGAAACTAACAAGTTTTATGAAACTAGCACTCAATAGGGGAAATGTGATTCACAATAATCAAGTGGTGAAGTTAATCATCTTTTAAATAACTGAGCCCTGATTACCAAAGCAGGACAGAAAGCGCCCTGATTACCAAGGCAGGACAGAAAGCACCCTGATTACCTAGGCAGGACAGAAAGCATGGCTCTAGATACCCAGTCAGAATTGTTCAAAATTAATCAGTATCCTCCATTAAAAATGTATATTGTATAAAGGGATGAGCGGTGTGGTAATTACACTAAGGGTACAGAATTTGCTTGTTGGATTGGCCCCTAAACTATGTACAATGTATCTAGTAGAATTTCTCTTGCTGTATCTGTTCTAGCCTCCTTCCTCGAGTATAGTGTGATTACATATTCCATTATTAAGCAGCTGTTGTCATTGTATGTCAGGAGCTCTATCAGCAGTCACCTTGTCTAAATGTTTTAAATGGTATTAAATTCCATAAAATCTGTGAATCCCTTCGAAAATTCCATAAAAGCTTTGAAAGAACTGTGTTTAACTGATGTGAACATAGAATACTTGGTGAATTTCAGAATGGATACATGTTTGTTGTGAATTTCAGAATGGATACATGTTGGTTGTGAATTTCAGAATGGATACATGTTGGTTGTGAATTTCAGAATGGATACATGTTGGTTGTGAATTTCAGAATGGATACATGTTGGTTGTGAATTTCAGAATGGATACATGTTGGTTGTGTATTTCAGACTGGATACATGTTCGTTGTGAATTTCAGACTGTGTACATGTTTGATAAAGGTGTACTTTGTGAATTTCAGACTGGGTACATGTTCGGTAAAGGTGTGTACTTTGCAGACATGGTATCAAAGAGTGCCAACTATTGCCGAACATCGAAGAATGATCCCGTCGGTATAATGTTACTGTGTGAGGTTGCGCTTGGAAATATGTAAGTAGCCTTTGCATCTGTAGTAGAGTTTATTGAATGTATAGAAATGGTGTATATGTAATTGTATTTCTATATGTCAGGCGAATTGTTTAATATAATTCATTTTTCAGTGAATCAAAAACATGAATAAACATTCACATTCGATTAGCCAACAAAACATGCAAAGATATATGTGTAAAATTGTACCTTTACCTCACCAGTTCTCTAAACTAACATTTTACACTATTAGTTTGAGATTTATTCTTGGTACCTGCACATTATGCATTTATGGCCCTAGATGTAGGGTAATATGAAGGTTTGTTTGCCCGAAGGTATCATATTTCCCGATGGCTTGCCCGAGGGAAACATGAGAGATGCCTGTACATTTGTTGATATTTTCGTGTTATGAACATTCTTGTTTTGCAGAATTTTATCAATTTCTGATTCTTTGGCTGCACAGAAACATTTTATGTTCATTTCTGTTTGTCTGCCATTTATAAACAACTGGAAGGGAGACAACTCTGCAAAGCAGAATATGAGGGTCACCATGGGGGCATGCACTCCAGGGAGATATGATGTTTTATTTCCCTGACGTGATCACGCAGCTCAGGAAAATATTATGTTTTATTTCCCTGCCACAATGTGTTTTGGCTAATCTTAGGCACTGTTTTAAACATGAGGTATAATAATCTTTTTTGTCACCTGAAAAAATATGATTTATAAAAAGTACATTTAAAAGAGTTGCCTCTCTGTGTTTTTCCAGGTATGAGAGGTATGGAGCAGATTACATAGATAAACTACCTAAAGGGAAACACAGTTGCAAAGGTAAGCAGTTCATAAATTAGGCCATTAAAAATGCATCAATTGGTTTTCAGGCCCACCCGCATCCAAAAAAATGTGGCCGCATTACCTATTTTATCGCAAAACAATACAATTTAGCCCTAATGCGTTTGTAAACTGGAGGGGGAAATCCGAAAAAAATTGTTCCGCATTCCAGTTTTAGTCTCGCCGATATTTCAAGAGTTTGAACGAAAAGAAGTTACAAGCACTAAATAGACCAAGCTTGTTGATGCAAATGGCTGACTATCTCCACACAGATGATGGCTTAGATATCCGTGCACACGCAGAGAGCAGATTGGGAAAGGATCAACAATAAAACTGCCATGGAATATACTTGTGGCATTTTCTGAAGCTTGTACAATAGCAGAACTTAACATTTCGATAAAGGATGGGGACATGGACGTTTCCTGACAAACTGAAACAATGAAATGTTTTGTTTTTGTTAAGATTTTGCTGTTTGTTGTTGAAATTAATTAATACAGAAGTTGCTTCAAAGCATTTATTAGAATATTTCATTTTGATGTGAATGGAAAATTTAAAAGAAAGTCTTATGTTTTGTACACAATCAAATGATCAAGAAAAAATACCTCCCTCCCTCCCACATCTATTTTTTCAAAAATTGACCTTAGAACCAACTTGTTAATTTTATATGGCCTTATGTATGTTTTTTCATTCTGCAAGCCAGGAAAAGTACCACATGTAAAACTTCGACAATTTCAAACAAATGTATGTTACATCACTACATAATGCATTCTCAATTGCAGGTATTGGTATGTCATGCCCTGACCCGGCAGGATCATATGTCCTCCCAGATGGTTCAGTTATCCCTATGGGTAAAGGTGTACCCTCTACCCAGGGCCGATCTAGTCTCCTGTACAATGAGTATCCTTTTGTGTGTGTTCAGCTCATAGAGCTCATCAAGTTAAACTATTTCTTGTTTTTCAATCTGAAGCTGGGATGGCTGCAATCTTGAAAACACATTTTAAACTTCTTAAAGGTAGATTTAAAGTCTAAAATCAAAAGTCATTTAGTTAAACATTGGGAGTCTGTGGTCCTTAGTCTGTTCATAAAAAAAAAATTGAAAACTATTTCTTGAGAAGTATTGGAATGATATTTCTCCAACTTCACATGTAAGTTACTTTTAGTCCCTAGTTGTTCCCCTTATGAGACTGAATAGGAGATTGGAATTACCCAGAGGCAGCCATCTTTGATTTTTGCAGTTTAAGTTTGTTAATGGGGGCCAGGTATGCTATTTCTTGAAAAGTACTGGGGGGAAATTTCTCAAGCTTTACGTGTAGGTTCCCTTTGGTCCCTTTAGTTGTTCCAACTTTATTTTGGATCTGATTGGGAAAGCAAAATGGGCGACAGGTGGCCATATTGGATTTTGACTATTAAAACTTATCATTGATATATACGTATATCAGAAATTCCTACTTTTTCATAGAACTGATGAAGATCATTCAATCAATTAACACAAAAAAATGATCATTCAATGGCAGGTGCCAAGATTTCTTATTGGTTTGATCTGAAATGTAACCAAAAATTGTTTTTGGTATCAGATTAAAATTTCTGTTTAATGAGCTCTGATGTACACGATAGTTAAAGTCTCAACATAAAATGGCTAAAATTTGAAGATTATGAGATTATGCTGATTTTGATTTTGTGAAGTTGGTGTTACAATATACATTGTTTATCCTTGACGAGATGCTCAGATACATTGTTTACGACGTGGCACAGATCAACATGAAGTACCTGCTCAAGGTCAACTTTAAACATAAGTGGTGATTGAGAAGATTGGAGTGTGAAGTACAAAGCTAGAGTTGCTTCAATATTGCAGGTCGTCAATTTTCCCGTATTAAATCTGGATAAGACGACGATGAAGTTTAACAGTAAAACTGAGTACGTGTGTATATTGAAGTATTTCAGCTGTACTTAAACACATCTTTCTCAGGAGAACAAATCCAAGAACTTTCATGGTGTGAAACAAATTCCAGGGTTGTTACAAATCTGAACAGAACTGTCCAGGTGTTTTGATACTGTTTTGAGTAAATTTTGGATGTGTCCATCAAGAGTTTGACCATGATTGGTGAACAAATATTGTATTAGTCGAGGTATTATGCGGTGCATTAAAACCATTACCTGGGTTACATGTTATCAGTGATTACAATCCATTTCTTATTGCTTCATTCCTCATTGACATTTAGTAACTTGTTTTGTCTCGCACAGTAAAAAGCCGTCACGTCATATTATAGTGCTTTAGTAGATCATGTTTGGACAAATCTGTTTGATGTTAGTGGAGTAATTCTGGTTGATATAAACATTGTTAAAATACATGTTAAGTGTGTTAAGACGGGTGTTTTTATGAAGTCTTTGTTAATATTTTTGAATGGTTGTGTGTATCAGTTGTGTACAGTTTTTCTACCAAAATAGATAAATCTATCTTCACTAATTCTAGACTGTGTGGGATTATGTTTAGTTTCAGGCAACATTTTCTCATTAAATCAACAAAATAATTAGATCTGATTGGAACAAAGTCATAATAAATGGGTACTCTGTGAAATAAACACTTCATCAATGAGTACTCGGTGAAATAAATATTTTATCAATGGGTACTCGGTGAAATAAACACTTCATCAATGGGTACTCGGAGAAATAAACACTTCATCAATGGTTACTCGGTGAAATAAACACTTCATCAATGGGTATTCTGTGAAATAAACACTTCATCAATGGGTACTCTGTGAAATAAACGCTTTATCAATGAGTACTCGGTGAAATAAATATTTTATCAATGGGTACTCGGTGAAATAAACACTTCAAAGTTTATCAATGGGTACTCTGAAATGAAAAATTCATCAATGGGTACTCGGTGAAATAAACACTTCATCAATGGGTACTCTGTGAAATAAACACTTCATCAATGGGTACTCTGTGAAATAAACACTTCATCAATGGGTACTCTGTGAAATAAACACTTCATCAATGGGTACTTGGTGAAATAAACACTTCATCAATTGGTACTCGGTGAAATAAACACTTCATCAATGGGTACTCAGAGAAATAAACACTTCATCAATGGTTACTCGGTGAAATAAACACTTCATCAATGGGTATTCTGTGAAATAAACACTTCATCAATGGGTACTCGGTGAAATAAACACTTCAAAGTTTATCAATGGGTACTCTGAAATGAAAAATTCATCAATGGGTACTCGGTGAAATAAACACTTCATCAATGGGTACTCTGTGAAATAAACACTTCATCAATGGGTACTCTGTGAAATAAACACTTCATCAATGGGTACTCTGTGAAATAAACGCTTTATCAATGAGTACTCGGTGAAATAAATATTTTATCAATGGGTACTCGGTGAAATAAACACTTCAAAGTTTATCAATGGGTACTCTGAAATGAAAAATTCATCAATGGGTACTCGGTGAAATAAACACTTCATCAATGGTTACTCGGTGAAATAAATATTTCATCAATGGGTACTCTGTGAAATAAACACTTCATCATTGGGTACTCGGTGAAATAAACACTTCATCAATGGGTACTCGGTGAAATGAACACTTCATCAATGGGTACTCGATGAAATAAACACTTCATCAATGGGTACTCGGTGAAATAAACACTTCATCAATGGGTACTCGGTGAAATAAACGCTTCATCAATGGGTACTCGATGAAATAAACGCTTCATCAATGGTTACTTGGTGAAATAAACACTGCATCAATGGGTACTCGATGAAATGAATAGTTCATCAATTGGTACTCGTGAAATATAACACTAGTTTATCCGTAAAGAAAAGGTTTGTTACCACAGACTAAGTTGGTAAAGAAATAGAAAAGGTTTCCTTAGCTACACTAGTATCCATAACACATTTATCAATAAATAATATCAATTTAACAAGGCTGTTTTGTTGTATTTTACCAATTCTAAAATGGAAGTTCATACAAAATTTGAATATACAAAATGTATTTCGTATTAGCTGGATGCTTTACTACTCCATATCTGGAATGACTTGATTTTAGAGTAACCCTGAGCTAATGCTCTACCGCTGGCGTCCCACCCCACTTCAGTTTTTGGGATCAGTTTTTGGAAAGATTCTTAGTCCAAAAGTATACACCTCACACCCTTCTAATTTGGTTTATACATTCATAAGAGGTCTAGGTGTAATGTAAAATTGTGATTTTTTTTTGCAATATACCATGTTGTGGACTTTTTTTTGGCACAAAAACCCTCTTTAAAGATTTTTGGGGTAAGTTTTGGAAAGCAAGTCCACACCCTTCTTATTTGGTTTATACATCCATTAGAGGTCAAGGAGCGATATTATGTGACGTACACTTCCAAAATGACATGCTTATACATGTACATACATGAAAAATGAATTCATAGTGTGATTGCTGCCGCCAGTGAGCTTTCGCAATCATTGATTGCACTTGTTAAAAAACTACTTCTTATCCTAGTCAATAACAAGGTTAAGACTTGTCACAGTAGTGGTGTTATTTTCAGAAAAGGAAGGAAATGTTCCTATTTCATCAAACACAGAAATGTGAATGGTTTATGCAGATATATTCCACTGAATGGCAGTATACATTTGTATATTTTCACAGAGCGGCAGTGTGTGCCCGCCCCCCCCCCCCCCCCCCCCCCCCCCCCCTTTTTCCCCCCAATGAACGGCAGTGTGTCCCCCTATATTTCCACAGAGCGGCAGTGTGTCCCCTATATTTCCAATGAACGGCAGTGTGTCCCCCTATACCTCCAATGAACGGCAGTGTGTCCCCCTATACCTCCAATGAACGGCAGTGTGTCCCCCTATATTTCCACAGAGCGGCAGTGTGTCCCCTATATTTCCACTGAACGGCAGTGTGTCCCCCTATACTCCGACTGAACGGCAGTGTGTCCCCTTATTCCTCCAATGAACGGCAGTGTGTCCCCCTATACTCCCACTGAACGGCAGTGTGTCCCCCTATACTTCCAATGAACGGCAGTTTGTCCCCGTTTTCCAATGAACGACAGTGTGTCCCCCCTATATTTCCACTGAACGGCAGTTTGTCCCACTATTTCCCAATGAACGGCAATGTGTGCCCCCCATATTTACAATCTATCTTTTCCTAATCATCACCAATTGACGTTTTGTGAACGATTCCCTCTTATTTGACCTTCACTTGGAGGATATGTGTTGTTACAAATGGACCCTGGCGATGAAGGATACCCGAAGGATAACGTTGTCGAAGCTGGTGCGAAAACAAAAGAAATACATTGTTTGCTGACATCTATGTGTAATTTGTACCACTTTAGCACTACGGCGTCATGACAACCAATGGTTTGAAGGGAAATATTTTCAGAATTCAGACTAATTACCATTAGACAATTAAATGTGATTCGGTAGATTGGTGTGATGTGTAACCTTGTTAGCAGCAACTCCTATTGTAGGCCGATTAACGATGAATTACTTTGCTGACAAAACTAATTTGTGTAGAAACTTTTTAAGAAACTAATAATCCCCAGTTAAGTAGGAGTTTTGTTCGTGGTTATATCTCAGGAGATGTACCAACTCTGACAATTTTAACGCGGCCTCAAACAATCGTCTCCAAGATATTATCACTATGAATGCATCACCGCTACCAACTATTTCAGTTCGTAATGTCTTTGAAAGTCATATAGATTCTTCTTTAAAGAAAACTTGTCTAAATCAATTACAAAAAAGCACGCGCCCTACTGTTGATGGGTTGCGTCTAGAAAAAAACATCTGATATAAAATTTTAACTTTAATCTAAAGTTCATTTTATTGCATAAAATCTAAGCCCTCTGATGGTTGGCTGGTCAAGTCCATCCGTAAATACATATACTCCTGTCATTGCTTATTATTAAGAAGTACCAGAAGGATATCTCTCAAAAATCATAATATTACTTCGGTTTCAGTCGGTCCCTAGTTGTGCATGTTTAGTTTTGAGACTGATCGGCAAACCAGCCTAACAGACTGACATTTTACATTGTAATTTTGACGATTATTATGAAAGTATTTCGTGGATCTTTCTGAAATTTCATGTGTATGTTTCCCTTGGTCCCTAGTTGTGTATGAATAAGTCTGAACAAATAATTGCTTAAATGGGTTCAATGTTAGATATTTACACAACAACTATGGTCATACGAGGTTTGGTATCATTGGGTCATCGACAGGAGAAAATAATGAACAGGGGGAAAACAGATTAAGTTGCAATGGATGCAACGGATCAATTTCGTCTTTCAATAGTGGCCGGAAGAAACCCGCCGAAGCTGCAACTGTAGGACTAGCATCGTGTAGGACAAATTTTTTCGGTTTTTGAATCCTTCAGTCAAGCAGAAAACATCACAGGCTTATTCATAGGCAAGAAAGGCACACTATGGTGTGAAATACTCCAAAAATGTTATCTCCCCACAAAAAGATTTCCAGTCGAACGTCGTACCTAATACAGGATTCTCCCTGTAACCACTAAACCTCTTCAGAGAATTGTGGCAATTTTCATCCTAATATTGGAAATATTATTTTTTTAGTTGTATGTTTTCTCCAAAATGCTTACATATTGAGAAAATCAGCATGGAAAGCCATGTTACTTTTTTTTCAGCAACGGAAATATTTGCACAAATTTTCATAACAATCATGCAGTTCGTTATTTCCTGAGTGTGTCGTATCCCCTCGAAATAAGATACGCTTCACTGGTGTGTGTGGGGATGGGGTTACATGTATCCCAGTAACAGTGAATGTCCAGAACAAGGTTTTCACGGACTATTACGGGGCCAGAAATATCATTATCTGAACACAAGCAATAGAATGGCACCACACAGTCGCGTATTGTTGACAATGTACTGACCTCCAACCGAAGCGAGTGTTGGGGAAAATGCTTAAATAAGTAAACTTTATCGTATAATTACATGCTACGTATTGACTAACTTTCCATTAGCTGGCTATTTTTACCTTCTCTTTTTATGGATATTTGTTTGACGCTGATTATCGGTTTGTCCTAGTTTTACATATCTAAAATGGCCTCGTAATAGCCTTTTCTCTTGTCATGTTCGGAATACTTTACAGTCATTTGTGATGTAAGTTTGAGATGGTCTTGTTAACATTCAGTTAATGACAGATGGTCAAGTCCCTTGGCAATGACCCAGCTGTTGGAAACAGATAATCGACTGATTAAGGACCCATTTAGATGTACTTGTATTTATTGATTAAGACTCCCGTCGACCGCCAAGTATCTTCCTTAAAAACTCCATATACATACGTAGTTACTACCATTGGTTGTAAGGACTGTGTCGTTCCAGTAGCTGAAGTAAGGTGAGGTCAAGAGTCACTACAAAGTGAATCTCATTAAAATACAACCTGAACACGGTAGTATGACACTGGTGACATTATAATACAACCAGAACACGGTAGTATGACACTAATTGTTGACATTAAAATACAACCAGAACACGGTAGTATGACACTAATTGGTCACATTAAAATACAACCAGAACACGGTAGTATGACACTGTAATTGGTGACATTATAATACAACATGAACACGGTAGTATGACAATGGTGACATTAAAATACAACAAGAACACGGTAGCATGACACTGGTGACATTATAATACAACCTGAACACGGTAGTATGACACTGATGACATTAAAATACAACCTGAACACGGTAGTATGACACTGATGACATTAAAATACAACCTGAACACGGTAGTATGACACTGGTGACATTATAATACAACCTGAACACGGTAGTATGACACTGATGACATTAAAATACAACCTGAACACGGTAGTATGACACTGGTGACATTATAATACAACCTGAACACGGTAGTATGACACTGATGACATTAAAATACAACCAGAACACGGTAGTATGACACTAATTGGTCACATTAAAATACAACCAGAACACGGTAGTATGACACTGTAATTGGTGACATTATAATACAACCAGAACACGGTAGTATGACACTGATGACATTAAAATACAACCAGAACACGGTAGTATGACACTAATTGGTCACATTAAAATACAACCAGAACACGGTAGTATGACACTGTAATTGGTGACATTATAATACAACCTGAACACGGTAGTATGACACTGGTGACATTAAAATACAACCAGAACACGGTAGTATGACACTAATTGTTGACATTAAAATACAACCTGAACACGGTAGTATGACACTGTAATTGGTGACATTATAATACAACCAGAACACGGTAGTATGACACTAATTGGTGACATTATAATACAACCTGAACACGGTAGTATGACACTAATTGGTGACATTATAATACAACCAGAACACGGTAGTATGACACTAATTGGTGACATTATAATACAACCTGAATACGGTAGTATGACACTAACTGGTGACATTAAAATACAACATGAACACGGTCAATCTAATGAAAATCTAAATGGTCATTCTCACTACGTTCCATGAACATCTAACAACATCGCATAAGGGGTCACGTCAGGATGACCTTTTGGATTCACCAATCAAATCAATAGCATGACTAGAGTGCATGACTTGCATAATGTGTCAGTCTGTTTCAAGTCATTTCGTCCAACGAAGCATGTATTTATATATACATGTTGTACCGAAATGGTTAGCTTCAGATGCAAGATGTGACGAATAGTTGAGATCGATGACATCGGAAAATTCGACCTGAAAGTGAAACATTGTGATAACAAAGGTCATCCTGACTTGACCCCTTATGCGATGTCGTTAGATGCTCATGTAACGTAGTGAGATTGAACATCTATATTTTAATGGGATTGGAACACGGTAGCATGACACTGTAATTTGTCACATTAAAATGACAACAGACTCATTAAAGATCCTAATGAAGATATTAATAACGAAACAAGGAGTAGGTAGGATCAATGGAGGCCGAACTGTTGCTATACAATCGAGGCAGCAGAACTTGTTTTTGACGAAGAAATAAATTATTTACAATGAAATCTACTGTGACTACAATCAATGTATTGTAGCGGATACGCCATACCTACACATGTTTACATTTTACAGAAGAAGTGCCCTTTGTTTTGCTTTGCTATGCTTGTACGTATAGAATTTAGATAGGCGCTTGGCGAGTTTTATATTGTTTTATCTGTAACAAATATGCCACAACGAACAGTTTCTATTTTAGCATTTTATTAAAAAAAAAAACTGTTCCAGATGTTAAAGAGCCAAGAGGCATTTTACTAAATAAGACATTATAAGCAAAACTGATTCTTAGATGAATTGAAAAAAAAGAAACGATTCAAAATTTTACAAATCGTGTAGTATATATCACTATTGATAATTCGGTGTCCTCGATTGTAGTATACATTCCTGATTGGAACCTAGTCGCCTCGATCATTATGTATTGGATACAGTCTGTACATTGGTACCAACATGAATGTTTGTACTTTTACATTGTGCACGTATTTTCTGTTTCAACCTTGTATAACGATATCGCTAAATAAAACTAATTCTCAAATACTAATAAATGATGTCTTGGAAATACCACGTATTCGTCTGTGATTCGGACATATCGTCAGCGATGTTATTTCTTTGATTGAGGAATTCCTGGACTTCCGTAAAAGACGTTATTGGTAGGGATGACATGGCGATCTTGTACAGAACAAATACATTATGTATTTTGTTGTGTCGTATTTACCAATGGATTTCAGCGAGATTCTAACGATTTGTCACTATAAACACATGGGGGATATTGAGGCCCAGTGTTCGGCGATGTGGAATCCTCCATGGTGGTATAAAACACCATGTAAATGGACCTAATATCTATTTTATATTGGCCTGATCAATGATTAATATTGATTTGGCCGAGTTACACCGAGACCTAGTTCTTTCTCCGTATGAATGAAAGGGAATTAAAGAGAGATTGACCGTGGTGATATATAGCGTTCATAATGTGTCCCGGAACCCGTCAAACATAATGTGTTGTACCAAGTCTTTACTGTTCTCGGGAGAACAGAAATAATCCAGAACAATAGAAAATATTGTCTTTTAGTGATAATATTGGGACTGCAATTGTAAATGTACATGTATGGGATTCCATCACGTCTTCGATGTCACAAATAAAATATGTATTTACTTCTAATAACCGTCTTAATATAAAGCGTGTGTGTGTGTTTGGGGGGGGGGGGGGGGGGGGGGGGGGTAATTTAAATCACACAAGCATACACCACACGCATGCATCTTGCACATAGGTCAGATCGTCCTTGAACTAAAGATGAACATAGCTGTAGGGCGTTAAACAATACAAAGCCAAACCAAACCGAACGTGGGCACTTAGATGACAATTGACATTCTAAGATACCCATTCCGACATTGAACCACACCAATTGCATATATTGTCTCCACAGGGTTATATTAAAATAGGAATGGGATCACGAGCCTTTGGCGCCACCGATTAAAAGCTGGACGTCAAGCAGAAGATGGCAAATATTTCAAACACTTCAACATCAGGGATATCAATATATTGGCGACCGAGAGAATCTCCTCAGCAAGACTTGACCAGGAACCTTACACAGACATAACCATTACTAGTTACAGTATGTTAACACGATTTTTGTATACTGGTACTTACCGGCTTCTCCAAACTACACTCATAATATGCTTTATACAGTACCACTTTTGATCGATGTCCTCTTTTCCCTTAGTCGTTGTTTCCACTGACAACGCATATTTTACTTTTTGAGAACTAAGTGATCTCGGAAGCTAAAACAAAATTCTAACATCGTTTACAGGTGATTGTCATACAATGAAGTTTTAAATTATATTTCATATAAAGATGCTTTTTGTCTGTTTGACGTAATCGCCGCAGGGTCAAGGCCGTATGAGAGCGCTTTCTGGGGACACCAAAAGCCAGGGTCAAATGAGAACGGGTGTCTAGATAACACCAACAATCAATGTCACATGAGATCGGGTGTCTGGAGGACACCAACAGCCAAGGTCATATGATGTCTAGTATCTGGAGGACACCAACAGCCAAGGTCATATGATGTCTAGTATCTGGAGGACACCAACAGCCAAGGTCATATGAGGTCTAGTATCTGGAGGACACCAACAGCCAAGGTCATATGAGGTCTAGTATCTGGAGGACACCAACAGCCAAGGTCATATGAGGTCAGGAGTCTGTGGGACACTAACAGCCAAGGTCATATGAGGTCTAGTATCTGGAAGACACCGACAGCTAAGGTCGTATGAGGTCAGGAGTCTGTGGGACACTAACAGCCTAGGGCATATGAGGTTGAAACCAACAACCAAGGTCATATCAGGTGGGATGTCTGGGATTCACCAACAGCAAGGGCCATACGAGGTCGGGTGTCTGTGGGACACTAACAGCAAACGACATATGAGATCGGGCGTGTGGAGGACACCAACAGCCAAGGTCATATGAGGTCTAGTATCTGGAAGACACCGACAGCTAAGGTCGTATGAGGTCAGGAGTCTGTGGGACACTAACAGCCTAGGGCATATGAGGTTGACACCAACAACCAAGGTCATATCAGGTGGGATGTCTGGGATTCACCAACAGCAAGGGCCATACGAGGTCGGGTGTCTGTGGGACACTAACAGCAAACGACATATGAGATCGGGCGTGTGGAGGACACCAACAGCAAAGTTCATATTAAGTCGGGTGTCGGGGGACACTAACAATCTAGGTCATATTAAGTCGGGTGTCGGGGGACACCAACAATCTAGGTCATATTAAGTCTGGTGTCGGGGGACACTAACAATCTAGGTCATATTAAGTCTGGTGTCGGGGGACACTAACAATCAAGGTCATATGAGAAGAAAACACCAGGAAAAAGAGTAGACACGAATGATAAGCTGAGACAGCTCTCACTTCGGGGCTAATTAGCAGGATGAACAGCTGTGTGACACAGTTTTGTTCATTAGTCGACATTGTTTCTTTTTAAATAATTTTTATTTCAAGGTGTTAGTCATCTGTGCGTCTTTCGTTTGAATAAGCCCTTCGATTGAAAACGGTCTGTTCTCCAATCAATGTTTGCGAGGCAATAAAAGTTTCCATCTTAATGAGACAAAGACACGGGTTCCTTTGATACCAAGTAGAACACGCGTGATTAGTTAGGTGGGTCTCGTTTACGTCATATAAACACATTAGGGTCAAGGACGTGTCCAAGGATGAAAGACCATTCACGTACGGACGCTTAGTGTCATCACAATCCAACAGCTGGATAGGGAAGTCCGACGCCCAAACTGGTCATATTATGCTACCAACTGGTAAAACAGATTCGAATCGCTTTTTACGCAAAATGGAATTGGGATACATGCACAATTCAATGAAAGTCTAGCGGCGGGGCAGTCACATTTGTGAATAATCCTTAAACTATATATATAAACAAATAACGACAATGGCATCGTGCGCTGGAACTGCCGTAATGTGTATTATTAGAGTTATTATACCCTAATATGACAATGATTATGAAAGACAGTTAGAGCTGAATGATTGTCATCACTTTGACCCAGAATATAGCAAATGAAGCACAAATGTTAAACGGATAGAATATTTTTAAACGCATTGTACTAATTGGGCACGGTTTGACATAATCCTTTATTTCCAATTAGGGGTGTACTGGTTATTGCTTTTCCAAATTAGAATTCATCCACCATAATCAATCACGCACGCTTTTGCAAATAAAACCACTTCCTGCTGTTAAATAGGATGGGATGCAATCTCATTGCCATCATTAAAACAGATTGGAATTGTCTAGTGAAAGGACATGTCGTCAATCTTCATAATATCAATGTAACCTAGTGTTTACCTAACGTAATCCACAGAACATAAACTGCCGAGGTCAACAACGCTAACCTTTATACGGTTACGTAGTGATATCGAAACTAACACGTAGGTTGGGATGTTGCTATGTCATTTATTACAGTGGTTTGAAATCTATTGAGTGATGAATCTGTAGGTAAAAAGATATATCTTTTGTTAACATCTGTGTGATTCTTAAGACTAAAGTAGAATACGATGCAGTCATAGGAATTTCCCAAATAAATCCAATGACTACCGACTAATGTATGGTGAGTGTCGTCACGAGGCAGAAGACGCTTACCTTGTCTTGTTCGTGGACCTTTTCAAGGGTCTCCATGAAGAGCGTATTAATATATATAACTGGCTATTCCATTGTCATTATGGGGCGGCAGGAACATCGTGCCAATTAGCCAGCGACATAACATTTCATTAAAACGTCCTGAATTGACACTTAAGATGGCCATATTCAATAAGGCACTGTTATTAATAACCTAAATGTGTTTCTTAAACAATACATATCAACAGCCATATCTTAACTTCATTGATGGAAAGTTCGGTTCGGAATTGTATTAAATCAACACAACATGGTAAGTTAGGGACGGACATTACTTGGGGTCCGTTTGGTCAGTTGTAGAACGGAGATTACATGGGGCCAATGTGGTCATTTTAGAGCCACTTTAAAGTATTATTTCACTGTGGAATAACGTGTTACAGGCACGTGGCCATGGCAACTCTCTTTGTCGTTTATACTGACACCTTCATTGGCCAGTTGTTCTTTATACTGACACATCTTAAGGTCAGTTGTCCTTTATACTGACACCTCTATTGGCTATTTGTCCTATAAACTGACACCTTTATTGGCCAGTTGTCCTTTATACTGACACCTTTATTGGCCAGTTGTCCTTTATACTGATACATTTATTGACCAGTTGTCCTTTATACTGACACCTTTGTTGGCCAGTTGTCCTTTATACTGATACCTTTATTGACCAGTTGTCCTTTATACTAACACCTTTATTGGCTAGTTGTCCTTTATACTAACACCTTTATTGGCCAGTTGTCCTTTATACTGACACCTTTATTGGCCAGTTGTCCTTTATACTGACACCTTTACTGGCCAGTTGTCCTTTATACTGACACCTTTATTGGCCAGTTGTCCTTTATACTGACAACTTTATTGGCTAGTTGTCCTTTATACTTACACCTTTATTGGCCAGTTGTCCTTTATACTGACACCTTTATTGGCCAGTTGTCCTTTATACTGACACCTTTACTGGCCAGTTGTCCTTTATACTGACACCTTTACTGGCCAGTTGTCCTTTATACTGACACCTTTATTGGCGAATTGTCCTTTATACTGACACCTTTATTGGCCAGTTGTCCTTTATACTGACACCTTTATTGGCCAGTTGTCCTTTATACTGACACCTTTATTGGCCAGTTGTCCTTTATACTGACACCTTTATTGGCCAGTTGTCCTTTATACTGACACTTTTATTGGCCAGTTGTCCTTTATACTGACACCTCTATTGTCCAGTTGTCCTTTATACTGACACCTTAATTGACTAGTTGTCCTTTATACTGACACCTTTATTGTCCAGTTGTCCTTTATACTGACACCTTTATTGGCCAGTTGCCCTTGATACTGACACCTTTATTGTCCAGTTGTCCTTTATACTGACACCTTTATTGTCCAGTTGTCCTTTATACTGACATCTTTATTGACCAGTTGTCCTTTATACTGACACCTTTATTGGCCAGTCGTCCTTTATACTGACACCTAATTGTCTAGTTGTCCTTTATACTGACACCTTTATTGGCCAGTTGTCCTTTATACTGACATCTTTATTGGCCAGTTGTCCTTTATACATACACCTTTATTGGCCAGTTGTCCTTTATACTGACACCTTTATTGGCCAGTTGTCCTTTATACTGACACCTTTATTGGCCAGTTGTCCTTTATACTGACACCTTTATTGGCCAGTTGTCCTTTATACATACACCTTTATTGGCCAGTTGTCCTTTATACTGACACCTTTATTGGCCAGTTGTCCTTTATACTGACACTTTTATTGGCCAGTTGTCCTTTATACTGACACCTCTATTGTCCAGTTGTCCTTTATACTGACACCTTAATTGACTAGTTGTCCTTTATACTGACACCTTTATTGTCCAGTTGTCCTTTATACTGACACCTTTATTGGCCAGTTGCCCTTGATACTGACACCTTTATTGTCCAGTTGTCCTTTATACTGACACCTTTATTGTCCAGTTGTCCTTTATACTGACATCTTTATTGACCAGTTGTCCTTTATACTGACACCTTTATTGGCCAGTCGTCCTTTATACTGACACCTAATTGTCTAGTTGTCCTTTATACTGACACCTTTATTGGCCAGTTGTCCTTTATACTGACATCTTTATTGGCCAGTTGTCCTTTATACATACACCTTTATTGGCCAGTTGTCCTTTATACTGACACCTTTATTGGCCAGTTGTCCTTTATACTGACACCTTTATTGGCCAGTTGTCCTTTATACTGACACCTTTATTGGCCAGTTGTCCTTTATACATACACCTTTATTGGCCAGTTGTCCTTTATACTGACACCTTTATTGGCCAGTTGTCCTTTATACTGACACCTTTACTAGCCAGTTGTCTTTTATACTGACACCTTTATTGGCCAGTTGTCCTTTATACTGACACCTTTATTGGCGAATTGTCCTTTATACTGACACCTTTATTGGCCAGTTGTCCTTTATACTGACACCTTTATTGGCCAGTTGTCCTTTATACTGACACCTTTATTGTCCAGTTGTCCTTTATACTGACACCTTTATTGGCCAGTTGTCCTTTATACTGACACCTTTATTGGCCAGTTGTCCTTTATACTGACACCTTTATTGGCCAGTTGTCCTTTATACATACACCTTTATTGGCCAGTTGTCCTTTATACTGACACCTTTATTGGCCAGTTGTCCTTTATACTGACACCTTTACTAGCCAGTTGTCTTTTATACTGACACCTTTATTGGCCAGTTGTCCTTTATACTGACACCTTTATTGGCCAGTTGTCCTTTATACTGACACCTTTACTAGCCAGCTGTCCTTTATACTGACACCTTAATTGTCTAGTTGTCCTTTATACAGACACCTTTATTGGCCAGTCGTCCTTTATACTGACACCTTTATTGGCTATTTGTCCTTTATACAGACACCTTTATTGGCTAGTTGTCCTTTATACAGACACCTTTATTGGCTAGTTGTCCTTTATACAGACAGCTTTATTGACCAGTTGTCCTTTATACTTTTGGTTTATTTTTGTTTAACGTCCTATTAACAGCCATGGTCATTTAAGGACGTGCCAGGTTTTGGAGGTGGAGGAAAGCCGGAGTACCCGGAGAAAAACCACCGGCCTACGGTCAGTACCTGGCAACTGCCCCACGTAGGTTTCGAACTCGCAACCCAGAGGTGGAGGGCTAGTGTTAAAGTGTCGGGACACCTTAACCACTCGACCACCGCGGCCCCCTGTCCTTTATACATACACCTTTATTGGTCAGTTGTCCTTTATACATACACCTTTATTGGCCAGTTGTCCTTTATACTGACACCCTAATTGGCCAGTTGTCCTTTATACTGACACATTTTAAGGTCAGTTGTCCTTTATACTGACACCTTTATTGGCCAGTTGTCCTTTATACTGACACCTTTACCGGCTAGTTGTCCTTTATACTGACACCTTCATTGACCAGTTGTCGTTTATACTGACACCTTAATTGGCCAGTTGTCCTTTATACTGACACCTTTATTGACCAGTTGTCCTTTATACAGACACCTTTATTGGCCAGTTGTCGTTTATACGGACACCTTTATTGGCCAGTTGTCCTTTATACAGACAGCTTTATTCATTGGCAAGTTGTCCTTTATACTAACACCTTTACTGGCCAGTTGTCCTTTATACTAACATCTTTATTGGCCAATTGTCCTTTATATTTACACCTTTATTGGTCAGTTGTTCTTTATACTGACACATTTTAAGGTCAGTTGTCCTTTATACTGACACCTTTATTGACCAGTTGTTCTTTATACTGACACCTTTATTGGCCAGTTGTCCTTTATACTGACACCTTTATTGTCCAGTTGTCCTTTATACTGACACCTTAATTGACTAGTTGTCCTTTATACTGACACATTTATTGGCCAGTTGTCCTTTATACTAACATCTTTATTGTCTAGTTGTCCTTTATACTGACACCTTTATTGGCGAATTGTCCTTTATACTGACACCTTTATTGGCTAGTTGTCCTTTATACTGACACCTTTATTGGCCAGTTGTCCTTTATACTGACACCTTTATTGGCCAGTTGTCCTTTATACTGGCACCTTTATTGACTAGTTGTCCTTTATACTGACACATTAATTGGCTAGTTGTCCTTTATACTGACACCTTTATTGGCCAGTTGTCCTTTATACTGACACCTTTATTGTCCAGTTGTCCTATATACTGACACCTTTATTCATTGGCCAGTTGTCCTTTATACTGACACCTTTATTGGCCAGTTGCCCTTTATACTGACACCTTTATTGTTCAGTTGTCGTTTATACTGACAACTTTATTGGCCAGTTGTCCTTTATACTGACACCTTTATTGGCCAGTTGTCCTTTATACTGACACATTTATTGGCCAGTTGTCCTTTATACTAACACCTTTATTGGCCAGTTGTCCTTTATACTGACACCTTTATTGGCCAGTTGTCCTTTATACTGACACCTTTATTGGCCAGTTGCCCTTGATACTGACACCTTTATTGTCCAGTTGTCCTTTATACTGACACCTCTATTGTCCAGTTGTCCTTTATACTGGCATCTTTATTGACCAGTTGTCCTTTATACTGACACCTTTATTGGCCAGTTGTCCTTTATACTGACACCTAATTGTCTAGTTGTCCTTTATACTGACACCTTTATTGGCCAGTTGCCCTTTATACTGACACCTTTATTGGCCAGTTGTCATTTATACTGACACCTTTATTGGCCAGTTGTCCTTTATACTGACATCTTTATTGACCAGTTGTCCTTGATACTGACACCTTTATTGGCCAGTTGCCCTTTATACTGACACCTTTATTGGCCAGTTGTCATTTATACTGACACCTTTATTGGCCAGTTGTCCTTTATACTGACATCTTTATTGACCAGTTGTCCTTGATACTGACACCTTTATTGGCCAGTTTTTTTTTATACTGACACCTTTATTGGCCAGTTGTCCTTGATACTGACACCTTTACTGGCCAGTTGTCCTTTATACTGATACCTTTATTGGCCAGTTGTCCTTTATACTGACACCTTTATTGGCCAGTTGTCCCTTATACTGACACCTTTATTGGCCAGTTGTCCTTTATACTGACACCTTTACTAGCCAGTTGTCCTTTATACTGACACCTTTATTGGCCAGTTGTCCTTGATACTGACACCTTTATTGGCCAGTTGTCCTTTATACTGACACCTTTATTGGCCAGTTGTCCTTTATACTGACACCTTTATTGTCCAGTTGTCCTTTATACTGACACCTTTATTGGCCAGTTGTCCTTTATACTGATACTTTTATTGGCCAGTTGTCCTATATACTGACACCTTTATTGGTCAGTTGTTCTTTATACTGACACCTTTATTGGCCAGTTGTCCTTTATACTGACACCTTTATTGGCCAGTTGTCCTTTATACTGACACCTTTATTGGCCAGTTGTCCTTTATACTGACACCTTTATTGGCCAGTTGTCCTTTATACTGACACCTTTATTGGCCAGTTGTCCTTTATACTGACACCTTTATTGGCCAGTTGTCCTTTATACTGACACCTTTATTGGCCAGTTGTCCTTTATACTGACACCTTTATTGGCCAGTTGTCCTTTATACTGACACCTTTATTGGCCAGTTGTCCTTTATACTGACACATTTACTGGCCAGTCGTCCTTTATACTGACACCTTTATTGACCAGTCGTCCTTTATACTGACACCTTTATTGGTCAGTTGTCCTTTATACTGACACCTTTACTGGCCAGTTGTCCTTTATACTGACACCTTTATTGGTCAGTTGTCCTTTATACTGACACCTTTATTGGCCAGTTGTCCTTTATACTGACACCTTTATTGGCCAGTTGTCCTTTATACTGACACCTTTATTCATTGGCCAATTGTCCTTTATACTGACACTTTTATTGGCCAGGTGTCCTTTATACTGACACCTCTATTGGCCATTTCTTTGTGTAACACTTCATTCAGCATGAAAAAAGGGAGACATTAAGAACTGAAAGTAAGATCCGAAATCTAGTCACCTCTTACGAATCCTTCAATAAAGATGCAGGGAGCAGGCTTGCCCTATCTGCTTGGCGTTTAGGGCAACATGTACAATACTAACGCCCTATCTGCTTGGCGTTTAGGGCAACATGTACAATACTAACGCCCTATCTGCTTGGCGTTTAGGGCAACAGTTACAATACTAACGCCCTTTCTGCTTGGCGTTTAGGACAACAGTTACAATACTAACGCCCTTTCTGCTTGGCGTTTAGGGCAACAGGTACAATACTAACGCCCTTTCTGCTTGGCGTTTAGGGCAACAGGTACAATACTAACGCCCTTTCTGCTTGGCGTTTAGGGCAACAGGTACAATACTAACTCCCTTTCTGCTTGGCGTTTAGGGCAACATGTACAATACTAACGCCCTTTCTGCTTGGCGTTTAGGGCAACAGGTACAATACTAAAGCCCTTTCTGTTTGGCGTTTAGGGCAACAGGTACAATACTAACGCCCTATCTGCTTGGCGTTTAGGGCAACAGGTACAATACTAACGCCCTTTCTGCTTGGCGTTTAGGGCAACAGGTACAATACTAACGCCCTTTCTGTTTGGCGTTTAGGGCAACAGGTACAATACTAACGCCCTATCTGCTTGGCGTTTAGGGCAACAGGTACAATACTAACGCCCTTTCTGTTTGGCGTTTAGGGCAACAGGTACAATACTAACGCCCTATCTGCTGGGAGTACATCAACGGAAATGGATCTGTTCAGAAGATGCCCCGTTGTCATCATTGATGGTTATGCAATTTTAAATGAAAAGGATGTTTGAATGTTACCCTTGTCATCCGTATTTATGTTTGTTTCGATTATTAATCCAGATTCAGGAGTCATTGAATTGTTGAAGAAGGAAATCTCCAGAGACTGACAGCATATGAGTTGTATCCTCGTCTGTTTTGTATAATGATTTCACAGCATATCACAGTATAACCGTGGAGACGTGTGGCTGAAAGGATATGAAGAACTTTACATGACATGTTTTAATGGCTGATTCCCTTTTCGTTACTGGAAGAAAAGGAAGCTGTACTTCCTTTATTTCCACGTTTTTAATGTCCCCTAGGCACCTGTTCTAATATGATAATGGCTGTCGTCAGGAGCTTCTTTTGAGTTTAATGTCTTCATACAAGTCATGGTAGTGAGGGCAGTTGTCTATAGGGACATCAACAACAGAAAATGAAGTGTAGAAAGAAAAGCAGACAGGAACTAAAGGAGAGGCGAAATACTAGTATTGCAATGGGGACAGCATTTTCCTGTTTGTTTCTCATTCTTTACAGTACACAGCAACACCTATCTTTCTGTCAATGTGCTGATTTTTCAATCCAACAAAAAGGTTCTGTTTCCTGATCGCGAAATATGAAAGTATAAACCAAACATTACCGGGGTCCTTTCTTCTGAGCTGTCGTTAGGGATTGGGTAGCCAGTTGTCAACATATCCAATTGGGGTAATGACATGTCAGTATGATTACACTGTATTTTAGGTCATAATATCATTTTGTGTTATATATTTCCGTATGTTTAAACAATTTTAACTTGGAAACTTGGACACATCCAAGAAACAGTCAAATAGTTAAACTATAAAGAAGATGTAGAGTTATCGCTTACAGGTCCTTAGTTGTTCGACTCTATTTACTGCTCCGGGCTTGTTTGTTTTTAAAATTTTTCTATAACAATTGTCTCAGAAACAACACAGACGAATGAATTTCCTCTACAATGAAAGAATACAAGTACGAAGATATTAACGAATTTCGTCAGTACCGTAATTGATTACATTGTTGGTTTATACGTAAGGTGTGAAAATAGTCGATTAATCGGGCTCGGGTCAAAAGCACGGGCTCGGCTCGGGATACACAAATTCTCCACCACCGATTAATATTTATTCCTGGTGTGAGACTGATGTAACATCCTTCACAATCAGTGCTTTGTATATATCCAACAAGACATGTTAATGTGTGATTTCCTCTGGGCGATATGTCTACACAGACGAGATCATTTTTGTACTACGTCTATCTTTTACGCCGACTGATTATTTGTCTGTGAAAGATATTTAGGCCTGAAGGTCGAATTACACAACGATCCGAGTAATCTTTGGAATAGTCCTTACAAAATGGCCCTATTTTGAATCCAAAAACCCTGATTTTCCTCTGTGTATTACCGTAAGGATGTAATGATTCAATCAATGCAACATATTTGTTTTAAAACAATCGGCAATAAAGTTCTATTAAAACACAAAATAATATCATTGTTACGAAAAAATAATGGATTGTATGATAGTAATCCGAATATTCTAAGGCCTTAATTAGGATCAGGCGTGTCTACTAAGGTACACTGTGTCAAGGCATTGACGTAAAATGTAATAAGAGACTGTTTTAACCAATAAAGCGGACAAATAAATGTTCCTTACCGTCTGCGATACGCCAGTCATATTTTAGTTAGGCGCATTACAACAGAAGAAAGTCGACCACACCATATCGGCGTCTGATGTCGTTCACGAGATTATGAGTCCTCGGAGACGTATACATGGAGATCGATTAGACAGGCATGGACGTATATGACGAGAAAACGTGTCCATGTATTTGTGATATCAAGCCGAGAAGGCGTTTTATCAGGGATTGGTAGCATTAGATGAATAATGCTTCCTGAAACTTCACCACAATGTATGTTCTGTGGCTTGCTGTGAAACTGAAGGATTTGAAGACAAGCATTTCTATCTTGTTCTTTAATTGACGACTATTTATACCAGTTGATGCTACTAATTCTCAGAAAACGAACGATGTCAAGATAAACACATTAAAATACATTAGATGCTGCGATCCCTTTGTTATACTTGGCAATTCCAATTCGATAGGATAATGTCTGTTATTTCATGACTTCTTGGAATGTGGGTTATTGGTCTGTGTGGGCTGTACTTTCACGTAATGTGACTCTAGGGTATTCAAGGGTGATGTAAAACTATTTATCGTAAACAGTTATTTCAATCAAAGAAAACAACTAATTCGAAAGGTCCGTTGGGGCAGCGTTTATAATCTGTGTATTTAAAAGTTATTGATTAAGATATTCGGTTTCTTTTTTACGCACCTCCAAAACTATTATACACTGTTCAGGTCATTGAAGTACGTTATCCACCATCATCGATCTCACGGAGTCTTCTCTACATTTCACCTGCTTGACGCGTGGGAGAACTGGCTTGAAAACCTTTGGTTTAACATACGTATTCATATTTTCATCTTTCAATCAAAATCCTTCTTATCAATTGAGTTCTTTTTCGTCTGGAAAACCAATATGAATTCGCCCATGTGTCGGCATGGTTCGTTATCTGCCATCTTGCCAAATAACCAAAGGACATACAAAAACGAGGTTTCTGATTGGTCTGATTTTCTGTAACTATTTTCTACGGAACCAATCGAATCACTGGATTTGGCTCATCAGTAATTCATGAATGCGAGAGCTTTTGTGCAAGTGCATCCAGTGGATCGATTGGAGCTACGCGAAGACAGATGGCTTACGTATCGACCATGGTTGTCTACTTAAATGGGACAAACTTGTGGGCTATTTCAAAGTGACATCATATCATGTCGCAGGCACATTGGTATGACATGTCTTATGGTCCATTATACTTCGCTATTCATTTCATTGTGCATTACACTAAGTGATGAGTATTAATCAGGGGTGCAGCCATCTTTATTTAGTGCCATCTTTTGTACGTAATATCAATGTAATGAATTGTGTATCTTTTGTACGTAATAGCAATATAATGAATTGGGTATCTTTTGTACGTAATAGCAATATAATGAATTGGGTATCTTTTGTACGTAATAGCAATATAATGAATTGGGTATCTTTTGTACGTAATAGCAATATAATGAATTGGGTATCTTTTGTACGTAATAGCAATATAATGAATTGGGTATCTTTTGTACGTAATATCAATGTAATGAATTGGGTATCTTTTGTACGTAATATCAATATAATGAATTGGGTATCTTTTGAACCATCCCATAAAAACAATAAATTAAAATACGAAATACACAGAACGGGAAGTATACCCCAAAACAGTGACACATTTTTCGCGTGAATGATATATTTCCCATATCAATTTTATTGCCAACTTTTAAAAATATTTAAGAACATCAAGCTTTAAACATTGTATTTTCCTAAAATGATTTCCGTATGGTAAAGAAGAAAGTTTTAAACAACATCATCCTGTCATATTACAATAACAAAAGTTTAACCAGTACTGACCTCTAATACATCTAAAGGTGGACGTCTATACTGACCGGGGGTCAACCAGTACTGACCTCTAATACATCTTAAGGTGGACGTCTATACTGACCGGGGGTTAACTAGTACTGACCACTAATACATCTAAAGGTGGACGTCTATACTGACCGGGGGTCACAGTACTGACCTCTAATACATCTAAAGGTGGACGTCTATACTGACCGGGGGTTAACTAGTACTGACCACTAATACATCTAAAGGTGGACGTCTATACTGACTGGGGGTCAACCAGTACTGACCTCTAATACATTTAAAGGTGGACGTCTATACTGACAGAAGGTCAACCAGTACTGACCTCTAATACATCTAAAGGTGGACGTCTATACTGACCGGGGGTCAACCAGTACTGACCTCTAATACATCTAAGGGTGGACGTCTATACTGATCGGGGGTTAACCAGTACTGACCTCTAATACATCTAAAGATGGACGTCTATACTGACCGGGGG
This sequence comes from Pecten maximus, assembly GCF_902652985.1. Classification (NCBI taxonomy): domain Eukaryota; kingdom Metazoa; phylum Mollusca; class Bivalvia; order Pectinida; family Pectinidae; genus Pecten; species Pecten maximus. Next base: position 50,317,281 of record NC_047017.1, read on the forward strand.
TCACAGTACTGACCTCTAATACATCTAAAGGTGGACGTCTATACTGACCGGGGGTCAACCAGTACTGACCTCTAATACATCTAAAGGTGGACGTCTATACTGACCGGGGGTCACAGTACTGACCTCTAATACATCTAAAGGTGGACGTCTATACTGACCGGGGGTCACAGTATTGACCTCTAATACATCTAAAGGTGGACGTCTATACTGACAGGAGGTCAACCAGTACTGGCCTCTAATACATCTAAAGGTGGACGTCTATACTGACCGGGGGTTAACTAGTACTGACCACTAATACATCTAAAGGTGGACGTCTCTACTGACCGGGGGTCACAGTACTGACCTCTAATACATCTAAAGGTGGACGTCTATACTGACCAGGGGTCAACCAGTACTGACCTCTAATACACATCCAAACGTGGAAGTCTATACTGACCGGGGTTGACCAGTACTGACCACTAATACATCTAAAGGTGGACGTCTATACTGACCGGGGGTTAACTAGTACTGACCTCTAATACATCTAAAGGTGGACGTCTATACTGACCGAGGTTGACCAGTAATGACCACTAATACATCTAAAGGTGGACGTCTATACTGACCGGGGGTCACAGTACTGACCTCTAATACATCTAAAGGTGGACGTCTATACTGACCAGGGGTCAACCAGTACTGATCTCTAATACATCTAAAGGTGGACGTCTATACTGACAGGAGGTCAACCAGTACTGACCTCTAATACATCTAAAGGTGGACGTCTATACTGACAGGGGGTCAACCAGTACTGACCTCTAATACATCTAAAAGTGGACGTCTATACTGACCGGGGATCAACCAATACTGACCTCTAATACACCGAATGTACATCTAAAGGTGGACGTCTATACTGACCGGGGGTCACAGTACTGACCTCTAATACATCTAAAGGTGGACGTCTATACTGACCAGGGGTCAACCATTACTGACCTCTAATACATCTAAAGGTGGACGTCTATACTGACCGGGGTTGACCAGTACTGACCACTAATACATCTAAAGGTGGACGTCTATACTGACCGGGGGTCACAGTACTGACCTCTAATACATCTAAAGGTGGACGTCTATACTGACCGGGGGTCAACCAGTACTGACCTCTAATACATCTAAAAGTGGACGTCTATACTGACCGGGGATCAACCAATACTGACCTCTAATACATCTAAAGGTGGACGTCTATACTGACCGGGGGTTAACCAGTACTGACCTCTAATACATCTAAAGGTGGACGTCTATACTGACCGGGGGTTAACCAGTATTGACCTCTAATACATCTAAAGGTGGACGTCTATACTGACCGGGGGTCACAGTACTTACCTCTAATACATCTAAAGGTGGACGTCTATACTGACCGGGGGTTAACCAGTACTGACCTCTAATACATCTAAAGGTGGACGTCTTGTTGTAACCAGCGATGTGTCAACGTTTGCTTGCCTCCGCCTCGGCACCTACACTTTTCTCGTTTTAATTGATGGTTAATACTGGGGACAAAACGAGGTACTCTCAGGAAAGCAATGATAGAGAGAGAAATGATAAAATACATACACCAAACACGTTTGGTGTAACGAGTTTATTGTAGTCACGTTAATATCTCAAAGCTAAGGCCGCACAAAAACCTGCAATTTTAAAAAAAAGTAATCTACCCTCAAAACTTTTTTTCTGAATGAATGTCATTATAACAAATCTTTGTCATTATAACAAATCAATGTCATTATAACAAATCTTTGTCATTATAACAAATCAATGTCATTATAACAAATCAATGTCATTATAACAAATCTTTGTCATTATAACAAATCTTTGTCATTATAACAAATCTTTGTCATGATAACAAATCAATGTCATTATAACAAATCTTTGTCATTATAACAAATCAATGTCATTATAACAAATCTTTGTCATTATAACAAATCTTTGTCATGATAACAAATCTTTGTCATGATAACAAATCAATGTCATTATAACAAATCTTTGTCATTATAACAAATCAATGTCATTTTAACAAATCAATGTCATTATAACAATTCTTTCAAATCGAATTTTCGGAAACGTGATGCGATACTCTCTCTTCGTATATACATTAATCTGAAACTATCCAATTCTTTTGTTTGTTACTCGATATACCCTAGGGACTAGGATAGATAGTATATTCAGTGGAATGTTTGGTAGGTTTATTACTTTAAACAAGAAAGCCGACTTGTTATTCCCAGGTCTGTCGTGGAGATCTGAAATTACAGTTTATCGTCATTACCCTTCCAACAGATTCTCATCGAAATTACATTCTATCCTTTTCAGGTTGTTTTTCGTTTTACGGTCCCTATAGGGAGGGAAATCGGTTAGATCTAACTAATGAAATATTCTTAAGGTCTTTTGACTTTGGCTCAATTTTTACTTTTGTGTCGAGCATTTCTTACAACTTGTATTCGGATTATCAGTCTCGGGACAGTTAGTGTTAAGGGTACTCGCAGCCGGTCTGGGGACAGTTAGGGTTAAGGGTACTCGTAGGCAGTCTGGGGACAGTTAGGGTTAAGGGTACTCGTAGGCAGTCTGGGGACAGTTAGGGTTAAGGGTACTCGTAGGCAGTCTGGGGACAGTTAGGGTTAAGGGTACTCGTAGGCAGTCTGGGGACAGTTAGGGTTAAGGGTACTCGTAGGCAGTCTGGGGACAGTTAGGGTTAATGGTACTCGTAGGCAGTCTGGGGACAGTTAGGGTTAAGGGTACTCGTAGGCAGTCTGGGGACAGTTAGGGTTAAGGGTACTCGTAGGCAGTCTGGGGAAAGTTAGGGGTAAGGGTACTCGTAGGCAGTCTGGGGACAGTTAGGGTTAAGGGAGGGTACTCGGAGCCGGTCTGGGGACACTTAGGGTTTAGGATACTCGGAGTCGGTCTGGGGACACTTAGGGTTTAGGATACTCGGAACCAGTCTGGGGACAGTTTTGGGTAGGCGTACTCGCATTTGTCTTGGAGACAGTTAGGGCAGAAGAGCGGAAAGTCCAATTTAACTAGATTGGGTTTAGGGTACTTGAAGCAGGTCTGGGGTCACTTAGGGTTCAGGGTACTCGCAGTCGGCCTGGGGATATTTATGATTAAGGGAGAAAATTAACCCCGCTGTCATTGTGGACCGAATCACTACCTTAGATCATAGTTGATAAATTAAAATACGAATTTGTCTTGACAAATATAATCATTAGTTGTTGGTATAAACCAACTAACAAAGCCGAAGGATTGGTTCTAAATTTTCGTTACCTTCCCTATTTTGTACCTTATCATTACACAACTAAGCAAATGATATGAAGCAACGATAAGGGAAATCTTGGGATTAATTTAAGATGGATTATTGTAATAACAGTAATAAGCTAATGCGCTTTGTAAAACGTATCCTTATTTTATTGTGTTCATACATTGTACCAAAAGTTATAAAATGCATTTCTATTCGATAAGAGTTACCTTCTACAAATACCCTGAAAATCCAATAATTGGGATCTTTAAATGTTCACACATAACGACGACGTTGGATGGAATAGGATGGATATAGGTCAAAGTGACCCTTACTTGAAATGAAAAAAAACCCGTGGATCTTCTTTTGTCGAAAGGAAAGTATTTGTAGAGTGTATGGCTTATGTGCGAAGTTGGCGATTGATTTCCTCATGCTTATCAATTGAATTGTAAACAATTTATTAATAATTTCTCTGTTAAGGAAATCATGGAATGGGATGAGCAAGATCAATATCACGAGTTCAATAACAAGGACATGTTAAGTTCAGCTAATTGGCGAGGGACATCCACTCAACACTTCAAGGAAAGCCAAGGAGGATGGCAGTGACAGATTGACTCGTTATCAAGACCGACAATTTCTTCATTACCTTGATGTTTCAGGGAAATGATTATGTTGAAAGGGTCTTACTAATTGTACGAATCGAGTGTTTACTGGCGGTATCTGTTTATGTATGTTGTGGCGACAATGAAACCTGTTGCCGCACGGTATTGTTGTTATGCTGCAGTAAGTTATAAATGTGCCTTTGTGACCTATCTGTGAGGATGATACATAAGACGTGTATTGAGGTAGTAGTGTTACATCACGAGCGATACCTTGGTCTGGTCTACACTATTCATTGACCATGGTGATCACGAGTCACATAGCGATACCTTGGTCTGGTCTACACTATTCATTGACCATGGTGATCACGAGTCACATAGCGATACCTTGGTCTGGTCTACACTATTCATTGACCATGGTGATCACGAGTCACATAGCGATACCTTGGTCTGGTCTACACTATTCATTGACCATGGTGTACGTTAATTGTATATATCATGACGCCATGGCTCCTTTTTGAACCCAGTTTCACAAACAGTGGCAACAACAAGCAATGTCAACATCACGAAATCAATTGCATTTTCATCGATTTTTGGTTTCGGTCGGCCAAGCGACGCCCCTGTTAATGAAGATAGCATCAGGACACTTTGTTGCGCAAATCTCTTGAAATATTCCCATAGATTTTGGAAGCAATTAATCTTTCTGAAAATTGGATGAAACAAATTCTAATGATTCATTTTTTGACATGTCATGGTTGGTTCTTGGCCATTAATGTTATACGTCATCTTAATGTATTAAAGGTCATTTAAGGACGGAGCCGACTTTAATTGAGCCGACGGAGAGATTGCAGCCTTCGTCATCAATATGTTTAAGGTCACCGAGGTCATATGTGATAACAAACTGTGTTTATAGAGATACTTACTTGAACTATAAATCGGTTCTCAGCGAGTCTTCACTTAACTGTTATTCGTATGATGTCTATTTCCTGGAGCGGTATGAAGTGACGTTTTCGATGCTTGTTGATAAGTCTGACGGTTCTGCTGTAAAAATCTGTTCATTTTCAGTTTGTGACTTGGATTCGAACAATATGTATTTTCATGGCTGACGTCGTCGATAAAAAAAAAAGACATTTTCCCTTCTGGAACATTGATCTTATTTCCCCTGGTCATTTTTCAAGATTCTGAAAGAAAATCTACATTTTGGTCGTTTTAGCTCTCGTTTTATCGAGTTTGAATTACGGTCTCATTTAAATGTCGGCATTCGTTTTTGTATTTGTTAACTATGTTTATTGCTTTTTATTTTAGACACCACCATTTTTTTTATATATATTTCTTCTTCAGCTGAGTAAACTCTGACTACGAATAACTTAGGTATACGCAGTGAAAAAAAAGGCTCAGTGGATTAATAAGCGCGGGAATCAGTAACATCATCATGATGTTGTCTCTTTGTGACGGTATGAAACGTCAACTAGGAAGCGCCATTTTGAAAGAACATTCGACCACGTCACTACTAAATCTGTGTCAATACACGCTGTGCTTGACAACCACAGTTAATCCGAGACGGAAATTGTGGAATGTGAATATATCAATTAATTAAAAACGTAAAGCTATTAAGCAAAAATGTTGAGTTTTTTTTTTAACATTGTTGATAATACTGGTGTCTTTACTTAGATTCCCTAGAACTATTTTAACCTAGCTACCTCAGCTGCCGTAGTTACCAACGTCGCAACACATCACGACTTTTATTTTCTTCGTTAGATATTTCAACGATTTGCTTGATGTAAATGCATCAAACGGTGCTAACGCGCTATATAGAGTATGTCTGTATCCCATTGCGTCCATATCACCATAAACGCAATAGAAATACCATTCAATACGTTTAGTGCTATTTTGGTATTATACATACATTAAAACGATAATAAATATCTATTGGGTTATATAGCATTTTGTCATTCTTGTAGCAGTATCGTTTTAGTGAACACATGGACATTTTTGTTCATATTTTTTTCTTAAAAAACGAAATAAAAAAAAAATATATCTGACTCATCAAGCACAATCGTAGATCATTGTGTGAAAGTTCCAGGGTTACTTCTGGTTAATTACGTAAGGATGGAAGACTCCCTAGGAGCTAAACGTCCGTATGATCAACTGTAGCCGTGAGTATACTTGTCTGTAGGGCGTCAAATTGTTTCCATTGTATGATTGGTAGGAGGCGATTAAACTTTGGATCTTTTCTAATCTATAAATAATTCTAAAGCTATTTTTCCTCTCTTGAAACTGTTCCACTTTTGGCATTTGGTAATTGGTGGCGCGTTTGATCCACAGAGGAAGGTTCTGTCTCCAAGTCTCGTATACTACAGTCATTAAAGTAGTTGTTGATATATGTACCCCCTGTCTGACGCCAGACACAGAGAGGGATAAACTCTGGTGTCAGTTTAATCGAATGGGAGAAACGTAAAATGTGAGTGTCTACGACATGGCATTTGAAACGACGCTTTAAAATGACCCTTAAATGAATTGAATGTGTTATTATAACGTTAAGCAATAAAAACCTACCAATTAACTATCCATTAACACCGTCTTTACTCGCCATCGACTGTTGCGAGGAAAAACAATCGTAACAATCTTATTTGTCTAAGGTTTAACTTCGCCACAAAGGTCAAGGTCAAGAATGATGTCTATAGAATCAAAACTAAACAGGCAGAATCATGGCACGGAAGGGAAAAACTTCACTGGATAGACGGGGAAATGTCAAAATATGCAGCAATACCAGCGGCCGGGACACATCCGTATTTGGTCTTCTCACTGTCCCCGGTCAATTATATCGAACCTTTTATGGTTATTAGCAGTAAGCAGCAGTGGGTTCTATTTTTGGTTTCTGCAGCTCTCTACCAAAAGTAGATATAAGATACGCTCACCTCGATTTACCCTGACAATTACTCTAACACCAGGTGATATACGGGAGGATTATTCTCTCTCGATCATGCTCGGCGACTTTTCAGACAATTACCAGTGTTTTTCCAGTTAATAACGTTCATCCATCAGCATACAAAACAGTACAGCCTCAGCCGCGTGTTGATACAAATTACACAGGCCATGCCCTTAATCAGATATTGGTAACGTTGAGATTAGAGGATGTGATATTATCTATCCGACACTGTAGACAAACAAGCCGTATTGACGCATGCGCCTCTGGGGATGATATCTTACAATGTGTACTCGTGCTATGATGAGGGTCATTTCCCTGGGCGGAATTAACAGTAAGGAATAACTATACCAAACAGGAGACAGGAGATAATAGTCACGCAGTGGCTAATTATTTAAGTTAACAGTTGTACACACTTGAAGTGAAAGAGACTCCTGAGTTAACGCCATTTCATTGCGAAATAAACGTAGGTTTGGGGATATAAGTGTGCCCGATTTGAACATTAGAAATTTTTGAAAAAGACACGAGCGCTGACAGGCATTTGTTGAAATATTGATCGAATGTATGTGTTTATATCAAAGAGGCGCGAAATCTAAAATAGCATATATGAGTAAGGCAGTGTAACAGAATATTAAGGGATCAACGTTCTGACACCAACCCTGGTCATCTGAGGTCGTGTATTGATTATATAGCGTTAAACGTCCTAGCTACAGCTGGGATCATCAGCGGGTCTGAGGGGACATAGAATAAAACAAAGAAAGGTACACAGGAATAGGTGTTGTAATGGGAACAGGTGGTAATCTTCAATGCCCCCTAAGTAGATGATGCAGGAGAAACCCATGCTATCATTACACGATACAGCAAGTAATTGATGTCCGTTGACATGATTTACGTATCAACATAATAGTATATACATTAACAATTCATTTAAATTTCTGTCTGTGAAATGCATTTCAGTTCCACGCTCTATTAAGTAGGTCAGACATTTCATGTATAACCGACAGAAAAATTACCGATGATTGAGAGGCAATCAAAGTAAGACTCCATGGTTAAAATTAAGATGTTAACTAAATCGGAATCGATCCATTTAAACGTTTTACGATACACTTATTCGATGTTTCACGTAAGTGAATGCTTACTACTGTCGTATGTCGGGTGGAATTTGACGTGTTGGACCGGTAATGCTTGTCGGAAACCCACACTGTTTATAACACCAATGATCGCTTTAGTTGATATGGAACAACCGATTCATTTCAAACGTTCGCTCGTCTAACAGGATTGTTAATGTTTGCCGCTTCCTGTGGACGCTTGTCCGTATCAGCTCCAGGCAAAACCATTAAACGGGTTTCCTTTCCATATGATTTGATGAATGATATCCATTTACGGGAAAGCTAATTTCTTTTATTTCATTGAAACGAGAAACAGTTTGATACGTTACCATAGCAATCTTTTGTGTTATCCTCAATAAAAGTGCTGCCATTATATTGTACCTTATATATTGTGATCCCAATCATCTACACCTTGTGCATGATGTAGTCAGAGAATCTATAGAGATATAAACATATGCTTTCATGTTAGATTGCATGTCTTATTAAAAGTTGTTATAGGGTTATTGTGCCATAGTTTCCGGTCAAGAATTGCTTTTTCTGTCAATTATCCCTTTTCAAGACATCTAGTATATGAGTCAAGATAATGAACGAGCTAGGTTTTAAGCCAGACTGTTTGATATATATTTTAGTGAAACAACACTTTAAACTAATAGTTATAGCGATGCAATACAATTTGAAATTTGATGCATAGTTTTGTCGGTTTTTGCTTTGTACATTTGTAGATAGACCCTACATTACTGTCGATGGAACATAAATTGAACAAATCTTATTGTCCTTAAACGACGCCCTCGTTTTATTGATGTATAGGTAGAATTTTGATACTAGTTACACACCGGTAATCTGACGTGAGGTAGGAATAACTAGGTATAATGTACCTATATACTTTGGTTTGTTTTAGTTAGAGATCACAGCCCTTAACCTATTACACACTCTTATGTAGGGCAGCAACCAGGGTTCTACGAGGTCGGCAGATCAAGCTGACACCCAACATAGAACAAAGACAAACGAGCCGGTAGTACACGAAGTAAACAACCAATATATTGTAAACTTGGGACAGCAGTTTGGTCTTTACAATGCTCCCTAAGTAGACTGAAAAAAAAGGATTTAATCATCATAACGTCATGTAACTTTATAACTGATTACTAAACGTTTTAATAAACATTACACACATTGATTATTTTCGGGCGCCATATCTTATCAGTAAGAAACTTAATTACTAAAGTGCAATGTAGCTTTGAATATAAAACATAGTCTATGAAAAATTTCAACATTATCGACAGAACATCAGCATGATAGCAAAATTATAAAAGAAAAGTAAGTATCTTGTCCGTTCAATCTTTTAGAAACAACAATTTTAAAAATGGCGTAATCGAAATACCGAGAAAACAAATCTGTCATGATTGTAATAACTTAATTCTTTAATATCATCCAGTTTTATTTTGTAGAGATTTGGCTGTCGGGTCTGAGTTCATTTCTTTAGCTTTATCTCTGACTTTGATCTTATTTATTGGTTAGGAATTAGTCTGTAGATTGAGTGTTGTTTTGTCGTTCGATTGTTTGACCTTTACGGTTTCATTTGAATGTGAACAGTTCATTTTACTGCTTTCATTTATCGCTATTCGTCTATATATTTATAAAAAAAACAATGAAAGCAAATATTGTCTTTACACCCATTCCTTTCTATGGACACCTAACAAATATTTCTTGTTTCTTTGAACACACAAAAATATCTTTACAAACACTCGTTTCTTTGAACACATCAAAACATATTGCCTTATAACCACTTGTTTCTATGAACACCTCACACATATTGTCTTTACACCCATTTGTTTCTATGAACACCTCACACATATTGTCTTTACACCCATTTGTTTCTATGAACACCTCACACATATTGTCTTTACACCCGTTTGTTTCTATGAACACCTAACAAATATTGTCTTTACACCCATTTGTTTCTATGAACACCTAACAAATATTGTCTTTACACCCATTTGTTTCTATGAACACCTCACACATATTGTCTTTACACCCATTTGTTTCTATGAACACCTAACAAATATTGTCTTTACACCCATTTGTTTCTATGAACACCCCACACATATTGTTTTTACACCCATTTGTTTCTATTAACACGTAACAAATATTGTCTTTACACCCATTTGTTTCTATGAACACCTCACACATATTGTCTTTACACCCATTTGTTTCTATGAACACCTCACAAATATTGTCTTTTCACCCATTTGTTTCTATTAACACGTAACAAATATTGTCTTTACACCCATTTGTTTCTATGAACACCTCACACATATTGTCTTTTCACCCATTTGTTTCTATGAACACCCCACACATATTGTCTTTACACCCATTTGTTTCTATGAACACCCCACACATATTGTCTTTACACCCATTTGTTTCTATTAACACGTAACAAATATTGTCTTTACACCCATTTGTTTCTATGAACACCTCACACATATTGTCTTTACACCCATTTGTTTCTATGAACACCTAACACACATTGTCTTTACACCCATTTGTTTCTATGAACACCCCACACATATTGTCTTTACACCCATTTGTTTCTATGAACACCCCACACATATTGTCTTTACACCCATTTGTTTCTATTAACACGTAACAAATATTGTCTTTACACCCATTTGTTTCTATGAACACCTCACACATATTGTCTTTACACCCATTTGTTTCTATGAACACCTAACAAATATTGTCTTTACACCCATTTGTTTCTATGAACACCTAACAAATATTGTCTTTACACCCATTTGTTTCTATGAACACCTCACACATATTGTCTTTACACCCATTTGTTTCTATGAACACCTAACAAATATTGTCTTTACACCCATTTGTTTCTATGAACACCCCACACATATTGTTTTTACACCCATTTGTTTCTATTAACACGTAACAAATATTGTCTTTACACCCATTTGTTTCTATGAACACCTCACACATATTGTCTTTACACCCATTTGTTTCTATGAACACCTCACAAATATTGTCTTTTCACCCATTTGTTTCTATTAACACGTAACAAATATTGTCTTTACACCCATTTGTTTCTATGAACACCTCACACATATTGTCTTTTCACCCATTTGTTTCTATGAACACCCCACACATATTGTCTTTACACCCATTTGTTTCTATGAACACCCCACACATATTGTCTTTACACCCATTTGTTTCTATTAACACGTAACAAATATTGTCTTTACACCCATTTGTTTCTATGAACACCTCACACATATTGTCTTTACACCCATTTGTTTCTATGAACACCTAACACACATTGTCTTTACACCCATTTGTTTCTATGAACACCTCACACATATTGTCTTTACACCCACTTGTTTCTATGAACACCTAACAAATATTGTCTTTACACCCAGTTGTTTCTATGAACACCTAACGAATATTATCTTTACACCCATTTGTTTCTATGAACACCTCACACATATTGTCTTTACACCGATTTGTTTCTATGAACACCTAACACATATTGTCTTTACACCCATTTGTTTCTATGAACACCCCACAAATATTGTCTTTACACCCATTTGTTTCTATGAACACCTCACACATATTGTCTTTACACCCATTTGTTTCTATGAACACCTAACACATATTGTCTTTACACCCATTTGTTTCTATGAACACCTCACACATATTGTCTTTACACCCATTTGTTTCTATTAACACGTAACAAATATTGTCTTTACACCCATTTGTTTCTTTGAACACGTAACACAGATTGTCTTTACACCCATTTGTTTCTATGAACACCTCACACATATTGTCTTTACACCCATTTGTTTCTATGAACACCTAACAAATATTATCTTTACACCCATTTGTTTCTTTGAACACGTAACACAGATAGTCTTTACACCCATTTGTTTCTATGAACACCTAACACACATTGTCTTTACACCCATTTGTTTCTATGAACACCTAACACATATTGTCTTTACACCCATTTGTTTCTATGAACACCTAACAAATATTGTCTTTACACCCATTTGTTTCTATGAACACCTCACAAATATTATCTTTACACCCATTTGTTTCTATGAACACCCCACACATATTATCTTTGCACCCATTTGTTTCTATGAACACCTCACAAATATTATCTTTACAACCATTTGTTTCTATGAACACCTCACACATATTGTCTTTACACCGATTTGTTTCTATGAACACCTCACACATATTGTCTTTACACCGATTTGTTTCTATGAACACCTCACACATATTGTCTTTACACCCATTTGTTTCTATGAACACCTCACAAATATTGTCTTTACACCCATTTGTTTCTATGAACACCTCACACATATTGTCTTTACACCCATTTGTTTCTATGAACACCTCACACATATTGTCTTTACACCCATTTGTTTCTATGAACACCTAACAAATATTATCTTTACACCCATTTGTTTCTATGAACACCTAACACATTGTCTTTACACCCATTTGTTTCTATGAACACCTCACACAGATTGTCTTTACACCCATTTGTTTCTATGAACACCTCACACATATTGTCTTTACACCCATTTGTTTCTATGAACACCTCACACATATTGTCTTTACACCCATTTGTTTCTATGAACACCCCACAAATATTGTCTTTACACCCATTTCTTTCTATGAACACCTATAATACATTGTCTTTACACCCATTTGTTTCTATGAACACCTCACACATATTGTCTTTACACCCATTTGTTTCTATGAACACCTCACACATATTGTCTTTACACCCATTTGTTTCTATGAACACCTCACACATATTGTCTTTACACCCATTTGTTTCTATGAACACCTATAATACATTGTCTTTACACCCATTTGTTTCTATGAACACCTCACACATATTGTCTTTACACCCATTTGTTTCTATGAACACCTCACACATATTATCTTTACAACCATTTGTTTCTATGAACACCTCACACATATTGTCTTTACACCCATTTGTTTCTATGAACACCCCACAAATATTGTCTTTACACCCATTTGTTTCTATGAACACCTCACATATATTATCTTTACACCCATTTGTTTCTATGAATACCTCACACATATTATCTTAACACCCATTTGTTTCTATGAACACCTATAATACATTGTCTTTACACCCATTTGTTTCTATAAACACCCCACACATATTGTCTTTACACCCATTTGTTTCTATGAACACCTAACAAATATTGTCTTTGCACCCATTTGTTTCTATGAACACCTCACAAATATTGTCTTTACACCCATTTGTTTCTATGAACACCCCACACATATTATCTTTGCACCCATTTGTTTCTATGAACACCTCACAAATATTATCTTTACAACCATTTGTTTCTATGAACACCTCACACATATTGTCTTTACACCCATTTGTTTCTATGAACACCCCACACATATTGTCTTTACACCGATTTGTTTCTATGAACACCTCACACATATTGTCTTTACACCCATTTGTTTCTATGAACACCTCACAAATATTGTCTTTACACCCATTTGTTTCTATGAACACCTCACACATATTGTCTTTACACCCATTTGTTTCTATGAACACCTCACACATATTGTCTTTACACCCATTTGTTTCTATGAACACCTCACACATATTGTCTTTACACCCATTTGTTTCTATGAACACCTCACACATATTGTCTTTACACCCATTTGTTTCTATGAACACCTCACACAGATTGTCTTTACACCCATTTGTTTCTATGAACACCTCACACAGATTGTCTTTACACCCATTTGTTTCTATGAACACCTCACACATATTGTCTTTACACCCATTTGTTTCTATGAACACCTCACACATATTGTCTTTACACCCATTTGTTTCTATGAACACCCCACACATATTGTCTTTACACCCATTTGTTTCTATGAACACCTCACAAATATTGTCTTTACACCCATTTGTTTCTATGAACACCTCACAAATATTGTCTTTACACCCATTTGTTTCTATGAACACCTATAATATATTGTCTTTACACCCATTTGTTTCTATGAACACCTCACACATATTGTCTTTACACCCATTTGTTTCTATGAACACCTCACACATATTATCTTTACAACCATTTGTTTCTATGAACACCTCACACATATTGTCTTTACACCCATTTGTTTCTATGAACACCCCACTAATATTGTCTTTACACCCATTTGTTTCTATGAACACCTCACACATATTATCTTTACACCCATTTGTTTCTATGAATACCGCACACATATTATCTTAACACCCATTTGTTTCTATGAACACCTATAATACATTGTCTTTACACCCATTTGTTTCTATAAACACCCCACACATATTGTCTTTACACCCATTTGTTTCTATGAACACCTAACAAATATTGTCTTTACACCCATTTGTTTCTATGAACACCTCACACATATTGTCTTTACACCCATTTGTTTCTATGAACACCTATAATACATTGTCTTTACACCCATTTGTTTCTATGAACACCTCACACATATTGTCTTTACACCCATTTGTTTCTATGAACACCTCACACATATTATCTTTACAACCATTTGTTTCTATGAACACCTCACAAATATTGTCTTTACACCCATTTGTTTCTATGAACACCCCACAAATATTGTCTTTACACCCATTTGTTTCTATGAACACCTCACATATATTATCTTTACACCCATTTGTTTCTATGAATACCTCACACATATTATCTTAACACCCATTTGTTTCTATGAACACCTATAATACATTGTCTTTACACCCATTTGTTTCTATAAACACCCCACACATATTGTCTTTACACCCATTTGTTTCTATGAACACCTAACAAATATTGTCTTTGCACCCATTTGTTTCTATGAACACCTCACAAATATTGTCTTTACACCCATTTGTTTCTATGAACACCCCACACATATTATCTTTGCACCCATTTGTTTCTATGAACACCTCACAAATATTATCTTTACAACCATTTGTTTCTATGAACACCTCACACATATTGTCTTTACACCCATTTGTTTCTATGAACACCCCACACATATTGTCTTTACACCGATTTGTTTCTATGAACACCTCACACATATTGTCTTTACACCCATTTGTTTCTATGAACACCTCACAAATATTGTCTTTACACCCATTTGTTTCTATGAACACCTCACACATATTGTCTTTACACCCATTTGTTTCTATGAACACCTCACACATATTGTCTTTACACCCATTTGTTTCTATGAACACCTCACACAGATTGTCTTTACACCCATTTGTTTCTATGAACACCTCACACATATTGTCTTTACACCCATTTGTTTCTATGAACACCTCACACAGATTGTCTTTACACCCATTTGTTTCTATGAACACCTCACACAGATTGTCTTTACACCCATTTGTTTCTATGAACACCTCACACATATTGTCTTTACACCCATTTGTTTCTATGAACACCTCACACATATTGTGTTTACACCCATTTGTTTCTATGAACACCCCACACATATTGTCTTTACACCCATTTGTTTCTATGAACACCTCACAAATATTGTCTTTACACCCATTTGTTTCTATGAACACCTCACAAATATTGTCTTTACACCCATTTGTTTCTATGAACACGTATAATACATTGTCTTTACACCCATTTGTTTCTATGAACACCTCACACATATTGTCTTTACACCCATTTGTTTCTATGAACACCTCACACATATTATCTTTACAACCATTTGTTTCTATGAACACCTCACACATATTGTCTTTACACCCATTTGTTTCTATGAACACCCCACTAATATTGTCTTTACACCCATTTGTTTCTATGAACACCTCACACATATTATCTTTACACCCATTTGTTTCTATGAATACCGCACACATATTATCTTAACACCCATTTGTTTCTATGAACACCTATAATACATTGTCTTTACACCCATTTGTTTCTATAAACACCCCACACATATTGTCTTTACACCCATTTGTTTCTATGAACACCTAACAAATATTGTCTTTGCACCCATTTGTTTCTATGAACACCTCACAAATATTGTCTTTACACCCATTTGTTTCTATGAACACCTCACACATATTGTCTTTACACCCATTTGTTTCTATGAACACCTCACACATATTGTCTTTACACCCATTTGTTTCTATGAACACCTAACAAATATTATCTTTACACCCATTTGTTTCTATGAACACCTAACACATTGTCTTTACACCCATTTGTTTCTATGAACACCTTACACAGATTGTCTTTACACCCATTTGTTTCTATGAACACCTCACAAATATTGTCTTTACACCCATTTGTTTCTATGAACACCCCACACATATTGTTTTTACACCCATTTGTTTCTATTAACACGTAAGAAATATTGTCTTTACACCCATTTGTTTCTATGAACACCTCACACATATTGTCTTTACACCCATTTGTTTCTATGAACACCTCACAAATATTGTCTTTTCACCCATTTGTTTCTATTAACACGTAACAAATATTGTCTTTACACCCATTTGTTTCTATGAACACGTAACAAATATTGTCTTTACACCCATTTGTTTCTATGAACACCTCACAAATATTGTCTTTTCACCCATTTGTTTCTATGAACACCCCACACATATTGTCTTTACACCCATTTGTTTCTATGAACACCCCATACATATTGTCTTTACACCCATTTGTTTCTATTAACACGTAACAAATATTGTCTTTACACCCATTTGTTTCTATGAACACCTCACACATATTGTCTTTACACCCATTTGTTTCTATGAACACCTAACACACATTGTCTTTACACCCATTTGTTTCTATGAACACCTCACACATATTGTCTTTACACCCACTTGTTTCTATGAACACCTAACAAATATTGTCTTTACACCCAGTTGTTTCTATGAACACCTAACGAATATTATCTTTACACCCATTTGTTTCTATGAACACCTCACACATATTGTCTTTACACCGATTTGTTTCTATGAACACCTTACACAGATTGTCTTTACACCCATTTGTTTCTATGAACACCTAACAAATATTGTCTTTACACCCATTTGTTTCTATGAACACCTCACACATATTGTCTTTACACCCATTTGTTTCTATGAACACCTAACACATATTGTCTTTACACCCATTTGTTTCTATGAACACCTCACACATATTGTCTTTACACCCATTTGTTTCTATTAACACGTAACAAATATTGTCTTTACACCCATTTGTTTCTTTGAACACGTAACACAGATTGTCTTTACACCCATTTGTTTCTATGAACACCTCACACATATTGTCTTTACACCCATTTGTTTCTATGAACACCTAACAAATATTATCTTTACACCCATTTGTTTCTTTGAACACGTAACACAGATTGTCTTTACACCCATTTGTTTCTATGAACACCTAACACACATTGTCTTTACACCCATTTGTTTCTATGAACACCTAACACATATTGTCTTTACACCCATTTGTTTCTATGAACACCTCACAAATATTGTCTTTTCACCCATTTGTTTCTATGAACACGTAACACATATTGTCTTTACACCCATTTGTTTCTATGAACACCTAACACATATTGTCTTTACACCCATTTGTTTCTATGAACACCTCACACATATTATCTTTACACCCATTTGTTTCTATGAACACCTCACACATATTGTCTTTACACCCATTTGTTTCTATGAACACCTAACAAATATTGTCTTTACACCCATTTGTTTCTATGAACACCTCACAAATATTATCTTTACACCCATTTGTTTCTATGAACACCCCACACATATTATCTTTGCACCCATTTGTTTCTATGAACACCTCAGAAATATTATCTTTACAAGCATTTGTTTCTATGAACACCTCACACATATTGTCTTTACACCCATTTGTTTCTATGAACACCCCACACATATTGTCTTTACACCGATTTGTTTCTATGAACACCTCACACATATTGTCTTTACACCCATTTGTTTCTATGAACACCTCACAAATATTGTCTTTACACCCATTTGTTTCTATGAACACCTCACACATATTGTCTTTACACCCATTTGTTTCTATGAACACCTCACACATATTGTCTTTACACCCATTTGTTTCTATGAACACCTCACACATATTGTCTTTACACCCATTTGTTTCTATGAACACCTAACAAATATTATCTTTACACCCATTGTTTCTATGAACACCTAACACATTGTCTTTACACCCATTTGTTTCTATAAACACCTCATACAGATTGTCTTTACACCCATTTGTTTCTATGAACACCTCACACATATTGTGTTTACACCCATTTGTTTCTATGAACACCTCACAAATATTGTCTTTACACCCATTTGTTTCTATGAATACCTCACACATATTATCTTAACACCCATTTGTTTCTATGACACCTATAATACATTGTCTTTACACCCATTTGTTTCTATAAACACCCCACACATATTGTCTTTACACCCATTTGTTTCTATGAACACCTAACAAATATTGTCTTTGCACCCATTTGTTTCTATGAACACCTCACAAATATTGTCTTTACACCCATTTGTTTCTATGAACACCTCACACATATTGTCTTTACACCCATTTGTTTCTATGAACACCTCACACATATTGTCTTTACACCCATTTGTTTCTATGAACACCTAACAAATATTATCTTTACACCCATTTGTTTCTATGAACACCTAACACATTGTCTTTACACCCATTTGTTTCTATGAACACCTCACACAGATTGTCTTTACACCCATTTGTTTCTATGAACACCTCACACATATTGTCTTTACACCCATTTGTTTCTATGAACACCTCACACATATTGTGTTTACACCCATTTGTTTCTATGAACACCCCACACATATTGTCTTTACACCCATTTGTTTCTATGAACACCTCACAAATATTGTCTTTACACCCATTTGTTTCTATGAACACCTCACAAATATTGTCTTTACACCCATTTGTTTCTATGAACACCTATAATACATTGTCTTTACACCCATTTGTTTCTATGAACACCTCACACATATTGTCTTTACACCCATTTGTTTCTATGAACACCTCACACATATTGTCTTTACACCCATTTGTTTCTATAAACACCTCACACATATTATCTTTACAACCATTTGTTTCTATGAACACCTCACACATATTGTCTTTACACCCATTTGTTTCTATGAACACCCCACAAATATTGTCTTTACACCCATTTGTTTCTATGAACACCTCACACATATTATCTTTACACCCATTTGTTTCTATGAATACCTCACACATATTATCTTAACACCCATTTGTTTCTATGAACACCTATAATACATTGTCTTTACACCCATTTGTTTCTATAAACACCCCACATATATTGTCTTTACACCCATTTGTTTCTATGAACACCTCACACATATTGTCTTTACACCCATTTGTTTCTATGAACACCTCACACATATTATCTTTACAACCATTTGTTTCTATGAACACCTCACAAATATTGTCTTTACACCCATTTGTTTCTATGAACACCTAACAAATATTGTCTTTGCACCCATTTGTTTCTATGAACACCTAACAAATATTATCTTTACACCCATTTGTTTCTATGAACACCTCACACATATTGTCTTTACACCCGTTTGTTTCTATGAACACCTCACACATATTGTCTTTACACCCATTTGTTTCTATGAACGACTCACAAATATTGTCTTTACACCCATTTGTTTCTATGAACACCTCACAAATATTGTCTTTACACCCATTTGTTTCTATGAACACCTCACAAATATTGTCTTTACACCCAGTTGTTTCTATGAACACCTCACACATATTATCTTTACACCCATTTGTTTCTATGAACACGTAACACATATTGTCTTTACACCCATTTGTTTTTATGAACACCTCACACATATTGTCTTTACACCCATTTGTTTCTATGAACACGTAACACATATTGTCTTTACACCCATTTGTTTCTATGAACACCTCACACATATTATCTTTACACCCTTTTGTTTCTATGAACACCTCACACATATTGTCTTTACACCCATTTGTTTCTATGAACACCTCACACATATTGTCTTTACACCTGTTTGTTTCTATGAACACCTAACACATATTGTCTTTACACCCATTTGTTTCTATGAACACCTCACAAATATTGTCTTTACACCCATTTGTTTCTATGAACACCTCACACAGATTGTCTTTACACCCATTTGTTTCTATGAACACCCCACACATATTGTCTTTACACCCATTTGTTTCTATGAACACCTCACACAGATTGTCTTTACACCCATTTGTTTCTATGAACACCTCACACATATTATCTTTACACCCATTTGTTTCTATGAACACCTCACACAGATTGTCTTTACACCCATTTGTTTCTATGAACACCTCACACAGATTGTCTTTACACCCATTTGTTTATATGAATACCCCACACATATTGTCTTAACACCCATTTGTTTCTATGAACACCTCACACAGATTGTCTTTACACCCACTTGTTTCTATGAACACCTCACAAATATTATCTTTACACCGATTTGTTTTTATGAACACCTCACACATATTATCTTTACACCCATTTGTTTCTATGAACACCTCACACATATTATCTTTACACCCATTTGTTTCTATGAACACCTCACACAGATTGTCGTTACACCCATTTGTTTCTATGAACACCTATAATATATTGTCTTTACACCCATTTGTTTCTATGAACACCTAACAAATATTGTCTTTACACCCATTTGTTTCTATGAACACCTAACAAATATTGTCTTTACACCCATTTGTTTCTATGAACACCTAACAAATATTGTCTTTACAACCATTTGTTTCTATGAACACCTAACAAATATTGTCTTTACACCCATTTGTTTCTATGAACACGTAACAAATATTGTCTTTACAACCATTTGTTTCTATGAACACGTAACAAATATTATCTTTACACCCATTTGTTTCTATGAACACCTTACATATACTCTTTGTAGTTTCTGTCGTGATAATAAATGTAACGTAATACGATATGATTTATCTGAAATTGGTTTAGCTAAGCATGAAAAAAATGACATGTTATAACTTATATCAAATACTGTAAACCACCAACATTCGAGGTGTTATTCATTTCTGTTCTGTTGCTTTCCTAATGATTCTTACATAGTCCGTTAACTAAGAAGCCTCTTTGGTAGTCAGATTGTTAAGCCTGATTTCCTCCTTTAGTATCAGGCAGTGAAATTGTCTTCTTTAAAATTCGTATGCGACAATAATTAGCCTATTTACATGTTTGCACACTTTGAAAGTTAAACTCTTTAAAAATTTCAACGTTGTGATGTCAAGATTTCCATTAAATTTCATATTATTTCGGCTAAACCTAAACATGGTAATTGAAGTTGTGCTACTTTTTTGACAGCAACCACTTACCTAGTGTTCCGGTATAACCCTGGCGATGACAGTTAGGATATTGACAGTCTGTCAATTACAGACTTCGAACACGTGACTAGGAGTTGTCCATTTGACCATTTAGATGATATCAATCGATTGTTTATAATGTAGGCCATTGCTAGGCCACTTCCCAGACGACTGAATTTATTCTAAATCCTCCGGATCATCTCTTATTGTCTCGGGGGATAGAAGGAAATGAGTAGTGGATTAGTATTGAGGTTGAGGAATACAAAATAGAGTTATATTCAGACTCAATTACTGCTCTATCTTACCATCAACACATAGCATGAAGGGAACTCCTGCATTCAAGCGATCGATTTTTTAAAATGTCCGATTAACCTGGCAAATATGTTCTAATTTCAAATTATACATTTGAACGATGGTATTCTTATGACAGTGACAATCAATGCTATGGGTCCCCAGATTAAAGCTATTGGTTATGTTCCCAGACTAAGGCTATGGGTTATCTCATCAGACTTAAGGTATTGGTTCTGTCCCCAGACTATGGCTTTGCGTTCTGTCCCCTAACTAATATTATGGGTTCTGTACCCAAACTAAGGCAATGAGCTCTGGCCCCAGACTAAGGCTATCGGTCCTGTCACCAGACTAAGGTTTTGGGTCCTGTCACCAGACTAAGGTTTTGGGTCCTGTCACTAGACTAAGGCTACAGGATCCGACCTAGACTTCGGCTATATGTTCTGTCCCCAGACTAAACAACATGTATGTATATTAAAGCGCTCCAAACATAAAATTTGTCTCATTCGGAAAGTAAAGTATTTCCCAATTGAATTATTATGACGACTGTAAAATAATCTGCATCTCAGAAAAGTCTGTATTGTTTATGTTTTAGCCGTTAGACGGCGTCTTTTTATCACGGAAATAGCAGTTTGTGTTATAATGACGATTAGGCTCGACATGAGGAATATTAACAAAATGAATTGCATTACTCACATGGATATACTTTATCATGGTATCCTTATCTGATATCACCAATATGAAGTGATATAGGGTTCCATTTTTCCTAAACAAAACGTTCGATCCCCAAGTTCAAATGTTGATTCCTAGTATATTAAGCTGAAAGCATGTTGCGTAAATATATGACCCTCTACTCCCAAGAAGGATAGGCCATCCTTATATGTATATAAAAAAACACACTTTACAAGAGGATTTTGATAGTTTACCTCTTCTGCTGTTTTGCTACTACACTCCACTACAAATCAGAGGGAAAACAACCTTTTAAAATACTTGCAGATTGATGATGCAGTAATATACAGATGTTCGATATATCATGCATCCAATACATAGTGGAGAGTATCACAGAGACCGTCACCGATCCTGCATTTCAAATAATCTGCTACAAATATTGATGACGACAACGTCATATATAGCAATTCTCCTCAGTGAAATGGTTTTGATTTTAGCATGAACGCATGATTCCGGAGTTCAGCTTTGCCTAATGGAGATGTATCGTCGAAATAACCTTCATATCAAGAGAGATGTAAATCAATGTTATCGCGGAACAAAAACTAATAACCATGGTGAGCTTCGATGTGTTTACCATTATAGTAACTGAAGACCACAATCAACACGCTCGTCACAGTTATGTTTTTCCAGGAACGGTTGGAAAATTTATTGCTAATTGAGGAGGCATTGTCCATCTGGCGGTTCGCTATCTATTGACAGTTGAATGGTCGATATAACGGTGTTTTTTTTTTTTTTTTTTTTTTTTAAATATTTGCAGATATTTCTAATTTATCGTTTAAATGTTCTTTTCGTAAATCATTAACACAGTCAAGCCTTATCTAGTTGTGTTGCGTACATTTATAAATGGTGAAACGAACATATACAGCATTACAATAGACCTAGTTGTTGCCGATAATTAATGTATATAATGATATATCTTATCGCATGTCAGCTTCTATTTCATGGGAGTGGTAACGACGTTTCAAGGATACACTTAGCTTATTGAAATACATGTACATCAGAGAAAAAAAAGGAAAAAAAAGAAAGGGGGGCTGGGGGGGCGGGGGGGGGGGGGGGGGGGGGTGGGGGGGGGGGGGGGGGGGGGGTGAGATTAGCAAAACTATGGGACTCTAACAGCTACCCATTTAGGTGCAGCTGTTATGTACCCTCTTCTAAACAGTTAAGAAAATATGAAGGAAATTACTGTGGTCACTCAAGGACAATTACAGTGTGTATAGTGCCATCCCCCTGAAATGACATACCGTAGATGTTGTCACAACCAGTGGCCAAATAATATCATCGACTAATGCAGTGTTTAAACCTCTGCAATCTGTTCATTAAAATTATCAAAGGACCTTCGCTAATTTACTGATAAGCCAAATGTCTATCTAGCCTAATCTAAATTTGTTATATTTACTACAATTAGTAAGCATAACTTGCCCGATTTCTTCATTGCAACCCTCGGTTGAAGGCGTAAACATTCTTTACACGGTAATGAATATTGCATTGTGATTCGTGACTCTTAAAATATAATAAATACAATTTATAGGATGTTTTGTTGGTTCACATGGTAACAACATTGATAACAAGAAATATCTTTAAAAAAAGATAAACGCATAGTGTTAATGCTGGTGGTTATAATATAAAACTGCTGGTGAAATAAATGAACGAACTAATGTGTTTTAGCACAGAAAACAAAATTATATCAGTTTGAATCATTTTTGGTGATAATAAGACTGCATTTGAATCAGGCATATAATTTTATTAATGTGTCATTTGAAAAGATACATCCACTTATTTAGCTTGCATTCAATCTTAACTTTGTTTCGTTTTTAACTGTATATCTGCATTTTGCATTGACCGCTACATTGACCAATCACATACATGTACTTCATCTTAAACAAAAAATACGTGTAACACACATAATACTCACGACGTAGAAAATGTTCCGTGCACCAGAATACACGATACTGACGAAGGGCTGGTTAATATCGATTATCGATTTGATTTAAGTGCCATTTACCTGTATATCTGGTACAAACCACAATAGGGAAACGTTACAGATGTAGTAATACCTTATTATGGAGTTTATAACGTTTTATTAAGATATTTTTACATGTTCGTTCCTATGTAAGGTAGAATCTAATAAAGGATAACAAACCAAAGTCAATCAAACTCGTACATTAGTTTTATGTTCATGAATTTTCGCAATCTGGTATTCTAGATAAAAGTGATTTCGACAGTTTGACCGATTTACAGAGAAGCAATTTGGTCTGGATCAATATATTATTTTCTGACATCAAGTCGAGTAGATAAGTAAACAAAATACTCGGAACTACAACAGACTCCATAATACAATAAAATGATCGTTCGAATCTGAATTACCAATAACATGTTATTCATAAGCATTTCTATCATCAATATCGTAAACAAGGAAGTTCACCACCGATTCCGATCAGTCACCAGTCCACTGTGTAATAAACAACTACCAACCGAAATCACGAATTATTATCAGCATCTATATGACATATACACGTGATAGAATGGAATGAATGCTACTTCCGTGATGGTCGGGTATCACTAACAATGCTTTCACAAACAGGATACAATGTGACAGATACGAACTAAAATCAATTCCCATTCATATTTAATGTGAAATGAGAAACTTTTGAAGGACATGCAGATATTATTGAATCCTGTACGTATATTTTTGTTCGGGGTTATATATTGGTTCACATGAGAGTGTCTAGGGAAACCAACCCGAAGTAAATATATACAGGAAAGTCTAAAACTTGACGGAGAAGAAAATAAAGCGAAATATCTGTTGCAAGGCTTTGTATGGAATGGTTGCTTTTATTTCCCAAAATGGAACGCAGAGTGATTATGCGGATTTGATTCATGCTCTCTGCGTGAAGACGTTAGATACTACCAAATACGCGAGAGGCGACTTAATTTTATATCCTTACCCCCCCCCCCCCCCCCCCCCCCCCCCCCCCCTTCTTAGCGACATTTATTTTTATTACGTTCTTTTAAGTCTATTTTGACATTTTAGGTCAAACATTTCATAATGTAATGACCTACTTACGTCAATGACGTGGTACTACATGTTTCCTGCTAGAATATTTTTTTTTGAATTTTTTAATTTTTCAAGATTTTTTCATAAATACTGCTAGAATATCAGGGTGTACAGGAATTCAAACGGAAATAACCCGGTGTCCGTATCGTGGACAGGAAATAACCCAGTCTCCGTATCGTGGACAGGAAATAACCCAGTCTCCGTATCGTGGACAGGAAATAACCCAGTCTACGTATCGTGGACAGGAAATAACCCAGTCTACGTATCGTGGACAGGAAATAACCCAGTCTCCGTATCGTGGACAGGAAATACCCCAGTCTACGTATCGTGGACAGGAAATAACCCAGTCTCCGTATCGTTGACAGGAAATAACCCAGTCTCCGTATCGTGGACAGGAAATAACCCAGTCTACGTATCGTGGACAGGAAATAACCCAGTCTCTGTATCGTGGACAGGAAAAAGGCCTTTGTTTTAGCAAAAATAATTTATGTCACTACATAGATAGTCTGATAACGATCAAAACAATGTGATATGCCGGATAGCGAAAGCATTTGATACTACATGTATCAATGTGCACTGAACATCTGATAATTTACCTTCCACTCTTATCAACCGTATTAATTTAAATAGGAAATATTTGATGATATGGTTCAATTGATCTGTTTTCTTGTGTACAGTTTTTATCATCTAAATTAAGTTTCTTATGACGTATTCAGTGTTGTAATCTTTTCTGTTGTCTCGATATGATATCAGGATTAAATTGTTGCTGGACCATACAAACTCTTGATATGGCAACATGGTAACACTGGAAAATGTAGCATGACTGTCCGTTAATACACTAAAGTGTATTCGAATCATTATGCACTTTTCATCCATTTTCCTGCTTTTAGGAGTAGTCTTTACTTAAGATCTACAAATGAGAGTCCTCGGGGCGTTCATACCCAGACTGCCAAGTGTCAAACCCTTTCAGTGTTGTATCAGCCAGAAATCTGAAGCCGCGACGGAATCAGTGGCAGCATAATGACCGTCCAGATAGAGAAATTGTCTTGTAACCAAGGAGACTGGCAACCATTACTTTGCGTCAACGTTTCACGTGACACATAGATTAAACGGGTGCAGTTCGACTAATGAGGGCGTCATTTGAAGCCGCCATCCACTCTTCAGTATCACGCGCAGGTTACATCTTGATGATATGTACTGTATTCGTACTGGTTGCCCCTGCCCTGGCAAAATGTCCATTATGTGCGTCTCATACAAGTATGTATGATTGTTTTTTAGGCTAATGGCCTCCTAACACCAAGAGACATATGGAGTCGGATGTATTTGAGACAGTCAACATAAGAAAACAAAACTCAAACCGTCAAGAAAAAAATGCTGCAAAACTCTTGAAATTATGGTAGGATTAATGGCTATCAAAATCCATTAAACCGTCGAGTAAACGTAATCGTTATAGAATCAGACTGATAATACTTCCCTGGGAAATTGAAAAGACGATATCAACAAAATAGACCAAAAAGTCCACACCTGGGACATTGTCGCTTTGGTGAACGTGTAAAAGTCCCTTATTGTACGGGGATATCAATGTAGATTTCCATTAAAAACTACAATAGTAAATAAAACCTTACAGTAATACATAAACTCACGACCTTCGACACCACGACGCCTAGTAGAGAGCAATTCATGAAGGTCCTGCCACTACGTCAAGGCGACATATGCACAAATAGAAGGACAACCATATTTCTATGTCTTTACGGAATCTTTGTTTGTTTTTCATACATACTGTTTCTGCAGTGACATCTCTCCGGATAAAAAATTACGCTCGTTCTTAAATTAATTTTACAAAACACCTGTCTCGGTCGGGGAAACCGATCCATAACATTCCTCGCGATTGACGCTCAACATGAACACCAAAAAGGGAATTATTGCAAAATGAGTCATCAGGAAACGATAAAATATAAAATATATAAAATATCACAAATCACAGGAAAGCGGTGAAATGACAAGCAAAACGAAGCTAACATCACGCCTCATAGTCACCAAAGGAAATTGATGTAACTAAATACATGTATATGTCTAAGTTGTCGCGCTCCGGCTTTATTGACATGACCAGATAACGACCCCATTCTATGTCATCCATCTGTGTATTTCTAGGTCTGGAACTGTCCCTAATAGGATTGCTGCTTGGCATCCTCATATCAATGATAAATAATTAACAATTCGTCATAAGATACATAGGACTGAGATGTTATTACATAGAGAAAACAAGAATAATATTTCATGCCTGACATAAACATCAAAAGAAAATGATTGACTGGTTGTTATAAAAAGCAAATGTCTCAGTACTGGGCGGCGAGGTACTTTATATACAAAGACTATTTATGTAAAAGCATTAGGTCGTTGTGACATAGTACATAGTGTTAAATAGGTCTCTATTACTGAGCTGAACGAGCATGATTCGTTGTTGGCTCAAACGGTAGTGCCGGGTATTATCATGCTAGTGACCAGTATTCGTTGCACTCGGCAAACTGCGTTTTCCTTAATCTTGGTGGTAGTTAGTGTATCGGTTTGAAATCTCTAGGGAAACATAAAATAGAATAAAAGTAGTGGGCCAGAGTGTCTTGTACATCGTACGAAGCATGCCTCATTGACTCAGGAGTCAGAACCGTGGGTTATCACGCTGGAGACACGTGTTCAATTCCCTTTGCAGCATCGTCAGGAATGTGTTTCCCCTGTTCTTTCACATATAAATACATACGTTTGTAGTGCTTTACTCCTTTTTGGTTGTAGAATTAGAAACGACCCATTTTCTCAAGAACAGTACGCGGTTGTATCGGCTTACTAAAAAAAACCACCCAGTATTTTTTTCCACGACACGGCCTTACAAAATGAGTTTTCTTAAAGGCAACATTTTATCTGTTACCCTATTTGGCTTGTGAATCATTAGTAGAAGAGTGACATGTCACTCCAAGGCCAATATTTATTATTAACGATTTCCGTATTTGTAACCAACTCTAAATGTTAATTGCTGCAATGTTTAAATAAGTTACAAAAAAGGTTTAAACCAATGTTGGTTTAAATGTTCGAGGTCAAAACAAAAGAGAAAGTATTGTTTCAGTTACGAGGATCCAAATCTGTGCTGTTACTAGCATTGATAAATTACATTAAACCTTTTAATTGATAATTTTACCTGAACACTCTTCCATTCCTCATTACGAATATTGTAAAAAATGTATACTACAGCGTTTGCTTCGTTGACGATTGTGAAAACTGGTAGTAACTGGTTGTATTTGAAAAAAACAAGTTTTTTTATTTGCTTAAATTGGCGCTTGATCTTCGCTATCGTACCTAACCTTTCCTTTTGTCATTATAATCGGCCGAAGATTCTCCCTGCCTGCCTCAAATACATGATCTTATCTTTTTTTTCTTCTGACTTACGTGTTTCTCCCTTATGACAACACCTCCTTTTGACAGTCATTTTAGCGTTTGCCCCGTGAGTTATGGGTTCTCTCCGTGGCAAGCTTAAGTTATAATATTGGTACCTGATTCTTTGCTTGACGCCCAGCTTTAAAGTCGGCTGTCTATTACATTGGAACAGACCAAGGTCTGAAACATGTTACTAGCCGGCTGTCTATACCACTGGAACAGACCAAGGTCTAAAACATGTTACTAGCCGGCTGTCTATACCACGGGGAAGGCCAAGGTCTAAAACATGTTATTAGTCTCCAAGCTTTAAAGCCGGCTGTCTATACCATTGGAACAAACCAAGGTCTAAAACATGTTACTAGCCGGCTGTCTATACCATTGGAACAGACCAAGGTCTAAAACATGTTACTAGCCGACTGTCTATACCACTGGAACAGACCAAGGTCTAAAACATGTTACTAGCCGACTGTCTATACCACTGGAACAGACCAAGGTCTAAAACATGTTACTAGCCGACTGTCTATACCACTGGAACAGACCAAGGTCTAAAACATGTTACTAGCCGACTGTCTATACCACGGGGGCAGACAAAGGTCTAAAACATGTTACTAGCCGGCTGTCTATACCACTGGAACAGACCAAGGTCTAAAACATGTTACTAGCCGGCTGTCTATACCACTGGAACAGACCAAGGTCTAAAACATGTTACTAGCCGACTGTCTATACCACGGGGGCAGGCCAAGGCATAAAACATGTTATTAGTCTCCAAGCTTTAAAGCCGGCTGTCTATACTATGGGACAGGCTAAGGTTTAATGCTTGTAACTAGTCGCCATATTACTTTATCTACACTTTGAAGTTGGTTGTAATGATAGACTCGCCCATTGTAAATATATTGTTATTAAGCTGAGTATCACGTTACGGTGTTGAGTGGAGTATCACGCTACTGTAAGCCATTGCTTTGTAATTACACAACACAATGATCGTTAATGACCATATTGCTCATCGACACTGTCCGTAAATGACCTAAATGCGTTAATAAGAAATAAACAACACAACAGACTCAAGTACTATGTCGATGACCTGCATTTTCTATCCTGGTGCTCAAACTGAGGAACTTTCTCACTGTGGCAAACGGTAGATTCAAAGAAGAAAGCGCCCAGGGACACATAAGGAAAAAACGGGGATATACATCAAATTAAGCGGCTATTTCGATTTCAATCATGCAATCGGGTGGAAGGTATTTTTACGCCATTATGATATTGGTTAAGGTAAGCCCTAAGAAGGAGGGAGTGCGGTTGAAATACATTATATACACTAATATAAAGCTTAATAAATTCAACCTTTTTACGATAGTGCTCATAGTTCTAACGAACATACTTTTATCTTTGATATATTATATACAGACATGTGTGGTTGCTATATGATCCATTGAGGTCAAGGATGAACATACTATTTTATATGCCCGTTCATTCGCTATAAGGCCGTCGGTAGGGCACTTTCAAACGATTCATATAGAACGATAGCTATATGTTAAGTCTTCATTCTGTAGTGTTATATTAACTCCATAACATCAAAGCATCGTAGGCCTTTTCATCCTGTAACATCATTAAACGGAGAAACAAGTGACCAAACGCAATCTGGTCATAACACATGCGATAAATGACTATCGCTGTGGGTATATCGTTCACATCTAAAGATGAAAATGATCTCTTCACCAGCCTTGTATCACAAATAGCGTTCAAATTTAATGGTTGTTGTTGCAAAATCGAAGTGCTGCAGGATGCAATCTATAAATATTCAGAGTCTGGTGTCATCAACCTTCGTGAATTAGTCACATTCCAGAATGATCTAGGCTTTCAACAATCTACGCTATCGATGATTTAATTAAAAAAAAACCAGCAAGTAAGATTAAATTCGTATTTTGTACTTTGTCTTTGTATGAGATAGTTTTATTAAGGGGGTTTGAGACAGTTTGTTGCTAATGATAATGCTTGGTAATGAACTCTGAGACATTAATCAGGATGCGTAAAAGAGGAACTATCATCTAACATATACCGCCCATTTACAGTGGAATGTTACTGAAATCGTTTTGCAGGCACATTGGTTAATGATTAGTCTAACACAGGAATGTAATGTCATACCAACGTGCCCGACGACAATAAATTGAAATTTAGTTATTTATTCAATCTCGCGAGAGTCATTTATGTTTCTCCATCACGAGGTTGCTAAGGACCGTAAAATCGCATAGTAACAAATCAATAAAAATATATCAGGAATTATTATTAAAATAAGTTGATCGTTTGCAAATCTAGACAAAATAAGCAAGTGGTTTGAATGAAATAAAATAAGTTTGTGCCTGACTGATATAGAAACCACATAAACATTATAAATCATCCATCAGTAAATCAACACCTAACAATAGATATGCTGTCAATGCTTTTCTTTTTTTCCTAGTTATGATGTGTTTAGATTTTATGTTGCTCGTAACTTCATGTCATCGCTATTGATCCTTATGATTTCTGTTGTACTCTTTCGTTCGTGTACTTTATTTTTTCTTTCACAAAGAATCCGTTCTCGTTACCTAAATCGTTGAGAAGACTTTCATTGTTACCATCATCATTATCCCAAAATTATACTGCCATTGGTAAAGGTGTAATATTTTTACAGAAACTGAATGATGACTGGAACAAATGGGCTAGATTACTTAAATATACAAAAAAATAAAATAAAAAAAAACTACAAAAATAAAAAAAACTACAAAATGTATAAATAATAATAACTACTAGGAATACAGAACAAAAAATACCTTAGTTTTATCTCCAATAAACTAATAGTATGATCAAGGGTACAGATATTGGTGTATCAGTTTTAGAAAAGATTGAGATATATGGATGAATGTGATGGTGAGCATTTTAAGTGATATTGTACATGTCTTGTAACTGCATTGTTGGGGAAAACAATCTTGGAAAAATATAAAAGTTACAAAAAAAAAAACATCATCATTATCATATCAAGTTTATAATTATCATTTATGTGTTCAAATGACCATCACATCAGACCTACTATAATGTATGGTTTCACTTTACCAGGATTACCTTTGTGTAATCTTTATCGACATTATTCGAAAGGATAAATTCCGTCAAGCTAACAAAGTTCTAGTTTCGGTGATAGTTTATTAGATTAATCTTTTATCGTCTTATCCAATAATGTTGCTTGATGTGATTACCAGAAAAAAAGCATTATATTGATTCAATTTATTATAAGGGACACTATGTAGTAATATGTATTTAATCAAAAGGGACCGATGTTAGAGAACATGTGATTGTCTAAGACCTACGCGGTGTGCTGTTAGAGAGAGCAGATCAACTGGTCGCAGTCTGTTCAAAACGCCGTTAAAATATCAGCTTTTATTGTAAGCGGTAGCTCAAAATAACCTCCCTACTTTCCTATAATCAGAAAACCTGTGACAAAAACAATATGTTAGAAATAGGAAGGAGGAAGTGTGTACAATAAAATACAAAAAACCTCCTTTGCTAATCAATAAAATTACGAACATATTTTCGTAGGTTTATTCAATCCCATGACTGGAACAATAGCAACCATGCAATTAGTTTCATACATCAATCATAATTTGTTTTTAATTTCACAGAAAATTGATTGTAGCGATTTGATATATGCAATTTCATTACAGCAAACAACATTCAGCATTCCATGTTACATCGATTAGCCTTTCAATTTAATTAAGCAGATATATGTTTTCCCAATCTCCTGACAACACTCAAACGACAATTAAATCGTCATTTCTCAATATTTTTAAGACATCAGAAATATATCTTTTAAAGTCAGAAGACAAATACAAATATGCATATAATTAACAGGAGAAAGTAGCAGACGCTATTAAGATAATTGTAAAACTGTATAAATGTTCGGTATAACCATTGCTAAACTGTGGTGTATAAAACCAGAGAAATAAGCAATAAACTTAAAAAATATTCTCGGTGGGAAAAATGCAGAAAATATGACGATTTCTATAAAACAAATAAAAGCATCGTTAGAGTAACATTCACTGCTTCCAGCTCAAGTTTGACATCGTTTAGGAATGATTAATGTGACCGTATGTGATGCCATGTTGCCGTATCTTGGTGTGACGACCCCATAAAACCGTCGGTGAATACCTTTATCATCATCCAAGGACAAGATATAATGAGGATACAAAGCGACTATAATCGTTACTCTTTCTTAATCACGCTGCTCACGTAATGACTTCCTCTCAACAACCATGATCACAGGACGATGGATATTAGGACCATACGAACAAAGGAAATACACCAGGATCCAATAGGAAAGAATGGAAAGACAGACAGAAAAGACAAGTACTGTATATACACTGTGCACTACATTGAAGGACAAGTTGTTATGAAGTTTATTGTTATCTAAACGGTTACCGATAGACAATTCAAACTTTTGATACTATCAAAACTATTGTTTTCACAAACGACTATTGAAGACAATTGTGGTAGCAATCGATTAGGAAATATCGACAATCCATCAAGAGTGTCCCATTATGCTTTCCACAGATGCTGCATACAATTGATCGTAGTGCGCAGCAAATATTACCCAACCTTAAATGTGTAGTGAAATTTCTTGAATGTCATTTTAACACAATTAACAGTTGTGAGGTAGTCCGGGAGGAGCTGTTATAAATGATCACAACTTTGGCGAGAATTACGATGATGTGGTGCTGCTGGTGATGTCGGTTGTATCGCTCACTCACCAAATTAAAATTTCGGAGATGAAAGAAAGACTTCAAAATACGATGTTTTTAATGGTTACACTAAAATTCACTAAGCGTCCGGACGCTTAGCCTTTATCGATCAGATCAGTCGATTTAATGGTTACTTTTGATTTACTTATGTATATATCGAATTATTAAGAAAAGAAGACAACCTACACACGAGGCTATTGTCTTTCAAAATGGCTGTCATCCAACAATTTGTTGCAAGACAGCAGCAGGGACAGAGGAGCCATACATATAAAAACGCAAGACATCAATTCACTCATAGAGGACATCAATACAAACCTTAATCTTGAGTAAACATCCCTTTTTCCTTTTATGAGGAATTGGCATTACCTAGATCAAATGAAGAATTAAATTGCGACGTAGCAGAAACAGTTAACATTATTTTGTCCCCGTGCTATCGATTTTCACAGCCAAAATTATGATTTTGTTTACATGTTGGTACTTTTTGTCATCGATTATGAAATGGACATGTGTAAAATGGACATAGCCAGGGAGAAGAATGACCTCAATGATATGGTGTATAATTTATAGTGGTTTGAATTTATCAAAAACAACATAGAATACGGACAAGATAAAGAAACTTTAATTCTAACTTAAGATGTATAAAAAAAAAGGCAAAGAAGTGTACTGGCAGCCGGTATTATCTATTGTCTACTCATCTCCAGGACCTTTCTCGCCACAGTTTTCGCAGTATGTTCAAAATCTCTTTTATCGGATATCACAACCAAACAGCATACAAATATATAATCCTCTATTTAAATCATGGTAACATTGACTCACGATTCAATCAGTATAAGCGAAAGGGTTATTGTTTTTAAATATTATCATATATCGTCGTACTTGTATTGTATTGTAACTATTTCTGTTTTTGTGTTTTGATAAAAGTCAGCCACTTGGCTCTAAAATTTACTACCTTGTATTGGTCGCACTGTAGGACGTATTCCTTTATCTTATACCAATGGCAGAGCACTTCGCATGCTTCAAAATCCATTTGTGAGGTTCTAATATAATGCTGGATTTCCTGCTGATGCTGCGTTTTTGATTGATAGTTATATTTATATTAGCATATTTATTGATCTTGGGAATGGAGTATCACAGATTATCAGTTGTTTAAAATCTCATATATTCCAAAACGCAATACTGGTCCTTATCGCTGGTGAAGTGTTATCATAAACGTATTATTCTCCGTAAGTCTGTTTCATCAGTTATATAACATGTGTAGAGTGTATACACGCTAACCCGGTTTCAGTACTGGTTATCTCCCTTTGGTGTAGGCATTATTAAGAAATTTTATTAAGGCTTGTATGAACTGTTTACATGGGGTACTCAGAGAACAGAACAAATATTTGTTACATAAAAACACATCATAAATTATATTATCTACCATTTCAATATCGTGTTTCAACAATTTCCGTGTGGCTGTCTTGCGACACTTTTCATGAATAAGTTAAACAATATTTACTAGACTGTTTGACTCCAGTTGCTTTGCCGATGGCGACGATATGGTGATCTTTCTCGTTGATTAATGTTGATTTACAATAAAACAACCAAAACTTGGTTTAAATATTTATTACAGATTTTAAGAATTGCAGTAAAAATGTTTCTTCGATGTCGTACATGTACGAGAACACATCGACTCCAAACACCAAGTTACATTGTTATACGGTATGATCATGTAACTGTTTTGACACCACAGCAGTAACTACACAACAAATTAACAAGTTTACATGTTAGTCAAAGAGCGAAAAACTCAAAGTAAAAAGCACACTAGTCGATTAAGGCTTTTTTTTCCAAACGACAATTGTTTTAAAAACGAAACAATCTTACTTGATTTTTTGCTAAAATATTCACTACAGTTGATCGATTTTTGAGTTGTATGTCTAAAATAAATCCAAGCAGCAGATTCTTAAAAAGGGGAAATTCATTTAATCGCGTTCTAAAAACAAGAAAATAATTTCGTGTTTGATTTTTTCCACAACGTGCTGTAAAATATTGCATATCAGTAAGATTATATACACCGCTACTACAAACATACATAGCTTGTCCTTGTTGTTCATATTGTCAGTTCATTCGTAGAATAATTGACATTTTCATAAAAATCAATATTGCAATGCGGCACAAGTGATTATTGCAAATGAAGATATTTAGTATTTTACTGATAGTCAGAAGTGTCAACGACAGTGTGTTACTAGTTAAAGTCATTTACAGATTGATTTGGTTACAAGAATTTAACGTAGCACAATAATGGATAGTATTTATCTAGGTATTGGTTCCTCATGTAAGCAATTATACAACACAGTAATATTTGGCTGTCTCAAGAGACAAACGGAATACAAATATATATATGTATATATATATCATAGCATATACGTAGAATTATTGCCACTATTCGAACATGAAGTTGATGAAGTAAAATGATTCATGATACAAAAATGGATTTTATGCACACAGTGGTCAACTGTAGTAGAATCGTACTGTTATGATTCAGCACGTCTGCCACAAATAAATCAGGAAAGATTCTGTGAAAAATTGGAATGTATAGAGCTATTATCAAAGTGGTTTATAATAAAATATATTATGACATCGCATAAAAGTGCCGACAGTGAAGTATATGACAAAAGTAATGCCAATATTCTAATGTTGATTGCTTTTAACTCTTTCTTCTAGGATTGGCATCGGAAATCATTTAGATTTTAAATACACAAATAGACATATAGTTCTAACTATCATTTAAACAGATTTTCAATCTTTGAAGCAGTCGTCTTCCATAAATATCTCAATTTACAGCACAAAGATACTTATCAATATATTCATGTCATCTCTGCATTTGGCACTAAGCGCCATCGTTTAAAAGAACGGTTTGGCATGTGCTAGCAACGGAAGGCAATCGTGGCGGAGAGATAGCAAAAATTCAACCAATCATGTGATGTCCTGTGATCATGTCACATTGCTCGTGCAAAAGTTCCATATACAACCGGTGCGTATAATGGAACCTGAACCAACAAAAGGGTTTTTAGAATACCCAACAACGTCCATCCAATGTCACACTTGGCAAGATCAAACTTGGTCACTCATTGAAAGTCTTCCACATGTTAAAACCACTGGGGGATGGTTCACAAAATTGTCAACCGTTGGCGGCTGTTATATGTATCATTTTTTAGGCCATAGTGCTTCCACAGCAAACATGATGTCAGCTATATTGCCGTCCAATAGCTCGTCGTCCAGGATTTTCTCTTCACTGCTACTTTGCACCGTGACCTGTGGTAATTCTGGTCGATCTAAAATGTCCACGGAATGTTGTCCCCTCGCTTGCATAATCACCATGCTGGAACTTTTTCTTCTGATATCATTTATTAGCATGCCATGACTGTCTACAAGATTACCAACGCTTGAACTTAAAACATGCGCAGCTCTACCAGAAGTTAAAAAGTTTTTTCGCTTCTTCAGTAAAATTTCTTTTGGATCCACTACGTCAAAATCGTTTTCTCGATCTGCATCGTTATACAGACTTTCACTTGACAATTTTCTCAATTCATTGTCCTCTTCGTCCTCACTAAATGTGGTTTGTCTGCTCGACACAGGTACACGTAGTCTCGAATTAGGGTCAATTATGTCTTCGCATGAACGAGAGGATTTACTGACAGCGGGAGTTTCCGTACTTGTATAGGAGTCACATGAAGTCTGCCAAGATGCTTGGTTCCGTAGCTTACTTTTGCGCTTCGTACAAACATTCTGTATCTGGTTCACAAAGGATGCTTTGTCGATTCCAGAGTTGTCATTTTCAGCCATTTCTACTAACCACGCCACCAATTTGTCGTAGGAATCCATTGGAGGCTCATTTAGATCATCTGTATTGCTCAAAGCTCGACCTGAAAGTATACAAATTACAGACTTGGTTTAGCTTTTGAGACAAATAACTATCAATTGATAACTCTATACCATCGTATCTTGATCATTATACAGTTACTAGTACATATAAAAGAGGAACTCGGATGCAGACAAATAAGTTAATCTCACTAATACCGCTAAATATGTTATGTTTTGTCTAAATGCACTGTTATCACAAACAACATGCAAGTAGTATACCTCTACAAATACGTGGTATACCTACCAATAGTATCGATATCGTAACGATATATATATATATAATGTACGGTTAACCGCGCTAGTCAAATCCTATCGGTAGAATTATGTAATTCGTTTTTCTTCAATTTTTATCAGTGAAATGTCGATAATTATTCATGCTATAAAAGTGATATATTTTTCACAAGTAAAATATGTATAATTTCTGATAATTTCACCTGTGAAAAATATTACTTTTTTCTGATTTGATCAATTATAAACTGCTTACAAACAACAATGCAAAAATTAAAAAGTGACCCGGTTTATTTTCCTATAAAAATATAATAAACATGATATCTAACAGTATCTTCAGTAATATTTTACTCGTGAAATATATTTGGAATTATTGTAGACACTATTCGATATCCTCTTTGTATCTAATATGCACGCTAGTTGAATAAGAACTCCTTATGGTATATATTGAGACATCCTATCTGATGAATTATGTGACTACATTCACACTGCATTGAAGTGCAAATGACTGACCTTCAGGCAAGGTCGAATCAATCATACAGTGCGGAAAGGTTACAACAGACGATAGCGCATAATTATAACTAGAGATTCACGTAACACGCATGCCACTGGAACGATTATTTTGTACTCTTGTACGAGAAATCAACTGCTGCTTTTTAATAATTAACAGTGGAAGAAGTATATGTATGCATGTTTGTTGCCATGGGTTTGACTTTATCACGACTTTCAGCTTGTGTAATATGAACCTCGGATTCGAAGGGCCAAGGAAAGACACAAGAAAGGCAAAATAGGAAAAGTAAATCTAAATGAAAAGAAAATGATTTGACTATTTTCAATTATTCTATAGTAGCATTCACCTGTGTCTGTTTCCATGTATATGATATTTCATAGAACTGCCTGAATTTCAATGGACGCTAAATGTAAATGACAATCATGAAATAGATTTCTGGTAAACTGCTACAATCGCTATGCTAGAGCCATTTTATGCTGGTTATTTTTCAGGAACTAACACCGTTAAGCGTTTCATCATGTATTTATATCAACACTGATCGCAGCACCGAAATTATTTGGCAATATCAACAGGATATTTGAATGTTTTTATTGCAACTTTCTAAAGCGATATGTAAGGAGTAATTTACATAACTAATTTGTTTAGATAGTGATCCGGATTTTTTATGCTGGCGAACATTGTACGCTATCGTTATTAATGACGTCACTCCTGTGTTATTTACTTTGTTGTCAAACTATCAAAAAACCTTTGATTGCAAATTTCAATGATTTTTTACACGAAACAAACCTTTAGTGCAGCGTTATAATTTGTTTTATCAATACATTCAATAGATCGCCTTCTGTCTGAAATGTTGTTTAAAGGCCTTATTAAGGGTGAAACTTAAAGTGCAATTAAGTTCATCCGCGGTTATATAATGTAACATCCAAAGAGATGGTATGTGGCAGGTATATACAGTTTGGGATATATTTGGTATGCAAGGTATGGCTAAGGAATTTAGACAAAATGAGCATTGATGTATTCATAAATAAATTAGTAGATTCATATGGCAAAACTTAATTCCAGTGTAATAAATATACCAATACAGTAGTAAACCAGAAATGAGGGAAAGTTTATGAACTTAGACACTAGATTTGGCAAAGAACCAGGTGTATTTCGTGTGCTATCGCTATGTAGTAAGTTTATCCCCGGATTCACTGTGGTATCACAGGTGGTGGCCAATCAATTCAGTGTCAGTTTATTCCGCTTTTTTAATTTGTGATGAATCACAAAGGTAGAGTTACTAGGCGGTAGTCTGGAGCTTCCAGTACAAATATAATATAATCACTATAATTAAATGTACTCTGAACATTGTTAACCTTTAATCAAACTGTTCTCATTGACACTATTATATGCGAGAACGGGTTCAAAATACGGGTGCAGTTTTGCAAATAACACTATCAAATGTTTTCTGAGAACAGATTTTGATTATAATTTGTTTGATAATCCTACGTTTTTTTGATGACATATATAGATGTATAGTTAATATGGCGTATCTAAAAGTGGCGATTGGTAAAAGCCTGAAGAGTATGTACACGTTACTGGTAAGTTGGTTCCCTGTGGAACACATCAATAAACGGACTTAGGTATCATCGCTAGCTAGCTATCGAACCATGTACAGCAAATAAACAAGCAGAATTGAGCACAGACTACCACAGTACACAACAACACCCAACGGGCAAATTCTTAACAGAGACCAAAACATGTTTTCAATAATTTACTAAGAAATACTGGAACAGTATATATACAGAATACTATCTAAACTACAGAACTAACCTATTCATCACAAGCAGTATGATGAACAGTTTGAACATGTCAGGAAAGATAGACCAATATGGTTCTCCCATTTCCTTTCTCCTCATGTTCAACAGTGTCGACAGCCATAAACCTTTTAATCTAATGTAAGAAGATCACATACACTTTTTTATGTCCGTGGTTATCATATCATCTAATATATATTCAAACGCTATTAATCGAATCACGTGGTTAATGCATCGCCCCTTGTATAATATTTGTTTAACTTATCTTGGTTTTCCTTTTCCGGATGTCCATACTTCCGGTACTAGAAGAGCTGGCAGGCTATGACAGGACGAAGCAGCTGTATGTTGTAGCTTTATTTTCATTAACTGCCTACCCTGTATGATTTACTTA
This sequence comes from Pecten maximus, assembly GCF_902652985.1. NCBI lineage: Eukaryota > Metazoa > Mollusca > Bivalvia > Pectinida > Pectinidae > Pecten > Pecten maximus. The sequence continues at coordinate 50,357,781 of NC_047017.1, forward strand.
TTTCATACTGAAAGGGGTTACACACGAATTTGTATATCGTACAATTTGTTATTTCCATGACTCGCTAGGTAAGTTTGCTTATCTGACGAGTTTCAGATTGCATGATTTAAAAAATAAAAATATGTAGATGCTACCTCGCACATAGTAAGTTAAAATATATGAATTATGAATAAGCAATTCATTGGCTAAATCTCTGCCATAAAAAAATCACTTCATGATATGAACGTTACATATGTTTTTCGTCGCAATTTTTGTATGTGTTCTGTAGGAGTTATATATATGTAATATATGTATGATCATGGTGCCATCTATTTATATCTGTAAAATAGTAAAATGCAGCATACAAAAAGAAAAGGTCGAATAACTTAACATTATGAAACCACGGTTAATCTTATATGAGTATATCCAGAATACACTAGGCATACGTTTACGTCACTGAGATGTATCATTCTACCTGATTAGGTATCGCCATCTGATTGCGAAGGAAATGTCAATGCATTTAATGTCATTTGATTGCACTATAATCGTGGTTTCTAAAGCCTTTGATATTATCAACAATAGATGGAAATATCAGCCTGCTATTTTCAACATTTTAAACCCTTGCCGGAATTATCTGCCATATTTTTTAGATGACGCAACAATAGAGCCAGCGAGCATCAGCCGGAAATGACGTACTGCAATTATTGTAGCTAATGTAACCTCTTTTTGACGTTCTGCTTGACATCTCTTCACCAACAGCACGCTCTTCCTCATATCACCAACGTCGGTAAAATTCAAATCTCTCATTTTAATTACCTTCCGTTAAATCCTGCGCCAACCTTTCCGCTAGGCTAACCACACTGTTTCTCTTGGAGACTTGTTTACTACTGTAGAATGATATACTGGATCTTATCGCTCGGCTGTTATTTGTAGGTGATTAATTCCTTTCCTATCGAACTGGTACATCTTCCAGCAAGATTGAAAACATCGGATAAACTTGACCTTTCCCTACAGATACTGTGTCTAGTGGAAAGTGATTCGTTTCCATTCGTTAATTGGACTAGCAACACTGTTAATGTAGCATGATGTCAACCGAGTGTTAACACACGCGTGATGTCGAGTGGCAATGTTTTATTTGCGCTTCAATAAAGCGTAGGTGTTGATACGTAATGGCATTGGTAGCTTCATTTAAGTTTGAGCCTCTCTAAAAAAACGATATTATTGCAAAAAGTATCAATCTAAATCTGCATGACATTGTAACTGTGATTTTTGTTCGGTTGTAAAATTTAGTGTTAAAGCTTTTAGACAAAGAAATGCATATATCGAAGAAAATTGTGAAATAAACTTTTTCCTCTATAGTCTTTAAACCAAAATGAATTCCTTTAGAAATCAATAGCATTCACTTTATAATCAGATGTGACCAAATAAGTATGAACCAAAAAACATTTAAGAAAAGAAAGAACCTCTCCTATCAAGTCGGATTAAACTGATTGTTAACCCAGGGTGCTTTATATTATCCACTTATGCTTAATAGATCCTGTAAAACATGGTTAAGGTTGTGTCGGAGAATCTGTTCTATTGTACAACATTTAAAATAGCGTACGAAACATATCAAACTGCACCTCCTAGATAATATCGGAAAGAAGCCAGACACAAATGATACAAGACAACTGTTCTTCCTCTTAGAAACAGTATATGTAAGGGCAGGGGAGGTTAGCCTACTACTGGTATTGACACAATTAGGTCACTTTAACAGAACGACGCAGCGTGCAATGCTGTGGACAAAATAAAGGTCATTTTTGTGCAATGTTACACTCACATGTCCATAACATTAAACCCTTTCCCCTGATATCTCAATGGAGCAGTTAGGTTTCTTTATACAGCCCATTTAGTGCCATTGTACTGACTTTGGTATTTCACGGCCTTGGACAAAACCCAAAGGCTCCCACGCAGAGACGAAAGATGAACGTTAAGGTAAGAAGTAAGTCATATGTCAAATAGTCAAATATTTCAAATTACATAATGTGACTTTATCGGACACTTGTACATGTGGAATACGTTTATAAGATAACTTCTTGTTTGGATATTTTAATGTACCTAAACGCTGTTATATATTCCCTCGTATTCTTCCATGATGGATTTTATCTTATGTCTGTGTATACTGAAATAAAATATGGTTTATTGTATATCATTCTCTAACATATTTCAGGAAGACAAGTGTTATTTCGACGTCTAAGACATACTTTCTGTCGGTTTCGTTGCATGTTAACACGAAATAGTTTGGGGGTATGGCTGGTGTATATAGCCATGTTGGTATTCCGTTAACTATGATAACTTCCTGAATGACTCGGGTTTGTGTTGGACAGCTGTTTGTCTAACGTTGAGGGCTCTTACTACCTTAGATAAATAAAGATATCTATTCCGGCTACGAGGTCAGTAGAACTATGCTAGATATCACCGAAGGGCACAGGATGCATTGTGTGATATATCAGATTTTATCTAGATTTCATTATGTTTTACTAAACAAATTAATTTGATCACGTCTTCAGTCACGAGTAACGGAAGGCATGAGGTTGACCGTCAGTTATGGATTGACCAGAATTATTGTATTGTTAAACACGATTACATGTATTACTCGCCAATACTACGCCTACACGGACATACGTAAAGGCGAGAGTACTGTTTGATCGTGTTCGATATGGGGAGCTCCTCTGAGTAGGTTGTGATAGTGCCTACTACGTCATTTCTGTGAGATACAAAGCCCACGCAGAAGGCATGTAGCCACAAAAAGGTCATTAATCGGGTGAACATTACAGATATTAGAAGATGGCCTTCCACATCTTATATGTTGACGCATATATTGGATGAAATATGCATTGGATAATATATCTTATCTGTGTCTTGATGCTAAAGCATTGACAATGCCGACGTTTAGATGTAGTTTGAAAAATAGCAGAATAAACGTAGGTCAACATTGACCGAGATATATTTCCTAGGTGTTGGGTGAAAATATCGTTTTATGGAAGCGGAAAATTTCAAACTTAAGAAGCTTACAAAGGAGAAGAGAAAACATGTATATTTTATCTAGTCAGATTTTAAACTATCAAATGCTAAGTAACACAAATTTGGATAGAAGAGCGAGAGGGTATGATATATTTTTCACGTATTTATATAGTATTAACCTTCTATAACATTGATACCTGGAGTGGACTCATTAACATCGGACACCATCTTAATATTAAGAAAGCATACACACCTGAGCACACAGTATTATGTGATTTGTGTTCATTTTGATGATAACATTTGTACCGGATATCATTACTATTCTTGCACTCTATATGACCTCTATGGACTTCGCTGCTGGTTTTTCATGAATCAATCAGCCAATAACAATCTTACATCGTGAACAGGTTTAAGGTATCCTCAGAAAGGAGCATAGTCCTTTGTGAGTTTGCAAAAGATTTTATGGTACTAATTGGTGCACTAATTTGGAAATAAGAAGCCAATTTTGTTTGTGATGATATAGTAATGAATACATCCTACTTTCATCGTTAGAAATCGCGTCAGACCATACGTGGGGAGTGGTTTTCAACAGTAAACTATTGCAGGATCGTGTAAACTATAATTCATCACCCCGTCTTGTTATATTTTAGTTTGTTTTGTTTTCTAATTGTGCGGGACTGTTGAGACATTCTTTCAAGCAAGATGAAGCATTATAACAGTAACAATGATTAGGAAGTTATATGGTTATTAATAGTTTCGTTACAGTACCACGTGTCTATGTTAGAGCTGGCATTGTGTCTTGTTTGTTTACTTGGCCTTGGCAATTAAATGGTGTTTATCAGAAGTGACAGCGGTGTTCGGTATACGAGTCCTGACAGAAACTGTGGCCAGACAACTAAGACATAACAATATTCAACACGGTTGTGTAAACCCCTTATTCATGAAGCAGTATATCCGCTGAAGAGTATTACCTTTATTTCCGTTGAAGGGTATCACCTGTACTTTCAGTATCCATCCAACTATATTCTCTTAACTGAACGGCAGTATTGCATAAGGTTTTAATTTTCTTCCAATACATGACAGACGAATGAAATTGCTGAAATCTGCCACCCACACTGCATTGTTATCGCTATTCAGAATTAGGTCATCCGAACGTGTATTGTTCCTGGCGTTAAGACGTGTTGTTAATCAAGCCTCATTTGGATTAGAACTCTTCACATTTGGATGTCGTCCAGTATAGGAATTATCACGCCGTTGTTCATTAGTGCTGTTTCTGGGTGGGATATTTCATGATTGCGATCTAATTAACTAGGAGCTATATTCAATAAAAATGACATGGACGTGCCTGTTGACTAACGTATTTGGTTATGCATTTTCAATGAAATCGACCCGTAGGATCGATAATCGGATTATACAATATCGTTTCGTGCTATCCTGATACTATAAGTTTGCAAATTTTTGAAATAGAAGATATGAGATTTAATTGAGATGTCACTATAAAACGGACCCAATCATTAAATGCCGTCCTATAAATCTGCCCAATATCATAAGATTGGTTTAGGTTAACAACAAGGGGGTAAGGTATAGATAACATGCAACCTCAGTGTAAGTGGAATCCTAATGGTGCGCTATAGCACATGTAAAATACATAGTTTATGCATGGGTGAAAGGAGCGGAAACATGCGTTTTGAACTAATTCAGGTTAATAAGGCAAAAAGGTGCTTTAAATGGCCAAACCATATGCAAACTTTACAACGCTAATTAGTAGTAGGCTGGAACGAGGCCCAGTGTTTACCTCGCTGTCAGTCGCAGACATGTAAGGTGAGTTAGGGCAACATATTGGTTGTTAGTAGGGTTCTGACTGTCACGGATGTGATTTGTAAGCAAGGTTGTAAGATGGTTCATTAATTGTGAAATGTTGGTAGAAGTACGATATGTACCAGCAAGGTTACAAATAATGGACGTATATGCCGAACATTGAGTCAATCATCGTGTACTATATACTGTTATGTATAAGTTAGAAATGTGGTTTAATGCTTAAAAGCAATACTCTGTCGGGTAATTGAAAGAGTTTCAGTATTTCTCTAGATTCACAAACTTTTGTATGGTAGGTATAAGTATTTATATGTATACTTCGCACCTGCCCTCAAGAAAAGTTACTAAATGACAGACGATATTAAGGTATACATATTTCACATTGAACTAAATACCAGCGGACAATTATCCGCAGATATTTAAGTGTTTAGCTTGGCATAACAAGGCATAACACATTTAATGCCCACAACAAAATTACAACGGGTTGAGATTGAGATGGATAATACAGATTTAGTCTTCTGTCAGATACTAACGGAGTTAGATACCATTTGTATGTCTAGTCGTCAACGGTAATGTAATGAATATTTTGCTTGCTTGTAGTTTGAAGGGTGTTCGTTAGGCATTTAAGCAGCCAAGGTCATTTGAAAATGATGTCCACACGTTATTTGGAGACTCAAAGTATATCTAAAATATTAAAGTTTCCGATCTGTGTTCGTTATATAACCTTACTAACGAAAACATCGTTTACAAGTGTATAATTAGTGTGAATGAGCAATACTATTTTCGTTTCTGTTTTGACTTTGTTTCGAGTGAATTAATTGTCCGGCTGTTAAGTCTATTCGTATGACAAAGAAAAAAGAATGCCGATTTAAATTTTTAATAACATAAAATAAAAAACAGATTTGAATGTAAATATAAGGATTAATTTTGTGGTCCATTCTTTTTGTAACGAATGTCTTTTTAACAAAAAAGTCCTGGTCTCTCATTTCACGTTATGCTATACACAATAAAGAATAAAGTTTTGGTGAAATAATACGTATCACAAGGTAACCGGTAATATTTGGTTTTGTCGAAACATTAACCGGAATTTATTTATTGAACGTATTTTTAAACGTCTGTTTGCTTGAATACATGCTAGAAAATATAACTTTTGTCGACTGAAAAAACGTATCTTGTCAAACGAAAACAAAAAAATGGCGCGATGATTCACATTAAATTTGTGTATTTAACGGGAAATGACAAAAACGTTCATCATATCCATATTTAGACTGTGATTGATCAAATAGCGTACCTGGGTCAGGTTTCATATATTTTCTTTCATAAAAAACATGTTGATATGAGCAGCTATCGATTTGTGATTTGTAAACGTGTTTTTGAATAATTGTTGACGGTCCCGTCAGGCTAGTTGTCGTATATTGTTCAGGTTTAATTATCAATTAAAAGCATCACATATGATATGCATGAGGGCATACACTACCCTAGTATACCTCCTATTAACTATACTCTGTATAAACACATATATATTGCATGCATATAAGCTGCATTGTTCGAATTTAATGGCGGATATACATCGGCCATACACGTCCATTGCAAGGTCGTTAACAATGAGAATTGGTGCGTTTTCCTATTAGTCAATAAATATTTGAATATATCCCTCCAATACATAAAACATAACCTAGTTCTTCATTATAAACTAAGGTACAGTTTAACGTTTTATGTTGGCAAAGTGACAAATTACAGCGACCCAGAATATATACTGTATACCAAGACAATGTATTGCTTACAGCTATCAAATGTATAAACGTCTCTATGGCACTTATATGTAGCTATTCTACATCTGTTCTAGTTTGTTAACGTTTACGATTTCTAGACTTCTTAACAGTATACATATCGATGCATACGAACTTGTATTTGCTCCTGTTTTGTACCAGACGTATGCCTTACCGTGGTCTGTTTAGGGAAGTTCAGTTAAACCCTGGTCAATAAATCTGCAGTAACATTTTGACTTAACCATTAAAACAATGGTTAACCATATCATAACAACCATTGGAACAATGGGTAACCATATCGTAACAAAAGTAAGATGCGCGCTTGATATAGTACCTGATGCTCACTGCTTGATGCTCAAATCTCACTTGAATAGAAGCTTCATCATCTAAATATTTACTTGACTTTTAGCTATGATATTGAGGTAACTCGTGCAACGACTACAAATTAAAATTATTTCTAAAAAACAACAACAACAAAACAACACACACATCCTTAACCAATTTAGATAACAGTTATCTGTAGTCGGGATCACAACATACAGATTTGTGTTCATAGCTTAATCAGACCAAAGTTTAAAAACTGTTATTTTGTAAATTAACAGACAGATTTTCATGTGAGATGCTATTTGCGACATGTACTTTCCTTGCTTGTGCAAGAGTTTCGTACATGTGAGATCCAATGCGCTATGACAGACATGGTTATTTTCTGTTATGTAATGCTTTTCTTTGAGTGTACCTGGCCGATTTCAAAGTTACTAATTGACCTTAATTAGCGGGCTTTTCAAACAAGGGCCGCGCAATAAATGCAAAATATTACTGAAATGTAATAATTTACACCAATACCGAGACACTCACCGATCATAATCTACACCAGCACCGAGGCACTCACCGATCATGATATACCGGTGATGGCTAATCAGTCCCGACCGATACCTGTTTGAATCCGAGTATTAAATGTCTTATAGTCAGCAGAATGTATATCTATTACCTCCATCGCCTAGACCAACTGCTGTTACCAAAGGAGAGAGTGGGAAGTGAGAAATTTATAGGAACGAAAGTAGCTAGAAATTGGGAACGGAATCCAGAGAATTAAGTGCAACCGGATATCACACACAGTAACGGTAAAATACGACATGTATTCAACCTGTATAAACAGAGCCAGTTCGATACCCAGTCCTTTACAACTACATCGTTACTGTATAGTATGCCTATCATTGTCTGGTATTAACGCATACATCTGTCAACGCTGGACGTGTGATGTTGGCAGCATGGTGGTTCCAGATGTCAATGATTACTGATGTAAAGAGTTATATAACCACCGATCAGGAAGGCCGACACGAACGTGACTCTGCGCGAAATAATACACAATCAAGCCGTGTTCATCCCCAGTCCTGTATATCAAATAGATACTTCCTATTGTGTTACTGCATTACACTATAAAAGCGAGTGAGTATTGATAAGTGATTTTTACAGTATGGTGTGTGTCTCGATCCTCACTGTACCGTACATATTTATGTTCACAGCCATAAAGTTCATTCGCCCGGTAGTATTATAACCATCATCAAGGCTTACCCAAAGGATTTTCGCCATCTACTCTAGTTATCGATTTTCCAATATTTGGTAATTGGCAATGTTTGCGTCAGTTCTCTTATCTTCTGAAATACCCAGGTGACCCCAAGAATGTGTTGGACCTTACGGACACGCGGGCAAGAAGGTGATTTCCCTCGACGCTAACTTGTAAATGGCTTTATAAGGAATCATGTTTTCACTCGGCTGCGCGTGGATGTGACGTCTTACGGGTTGTCACGGGACCGTTCTATGCGCAACGGCCTCACATCAATATAATTATTTCCAGAAATATCAAAATTGGCATATATTATGATGTCCGGAATGTAGTTATACAATCATTTTAGTTACAAATCATACGTTTATAATGTACACAACGTAACTGACATGTAAAAGCAAGTGTTTATAGCGCAGGTAATCACTATGCGGTTATGAATAATTTAACAAACAACAGGGCGTACTATTGTTTATATAAATTAATTACTCGTAAATATCCACCAACAGCTTAAATTCTATGTAAGCTTAAATTATTGATAAAACTAATAAATTGTTTTTGTATCAACAATAGAATTATGACCTTAGCCATTTCTTTTGACTGAGCAGTTCATCGTTACCACAATAATAAAAAAAAAAAAAACTAATAAACCCCAACTCGGGATAATGCATATTCCATATCGGAAATCTTACAATGTATAAAACTCCGAAATGCTGCTATGAACACTTTCAGACTCATTATAGCAACATTTCAATATACGTTACTTTGCAGATCTTGCTATTTGCAGCCATGAAGGTCGGATAAAGTTCATCAATTTGTTTACTTCCTCGGACCAAAAAACGCTGCTCGCTCATTTATCGCTTTTTGGCATGACTAGTGTTTCTTATCTTCTGCTCATCTTCAACATCTCTTAGGAAAGCATACTCGACTGTATTTATAAATCTGTCTACAATTGTAATGATTCTCTTAATAGATACTTTACGCTTTGCTAGGATCTATATTGCAGTATTTTGCAACGTTGAAAGTATTGCTTTGCAATAAACATCTGTCACTTCAGCATATTTATAAAAGGAAATCTATATAATGTGTACCATTATCCATACGATGGAGATCATATAAACGGGAAGTTTACAACTAGAATACCTGTATAGGTAACAGGATGAAAACTCACACGCAAAGTTTACCTTAGTAGAACAGGTTATGATCGAATAACTATACCAGTAGCCAGGAATCATGTTCGAGATAAACACACGATGAAACGGATGTACCAGAGCTTTATAGAATAGTATTACAATATCTCTCTCGCTTCCGAATCAATTATATACATTATAAACATACAGAGTTCAAGTGACGTTGAACTAGTGCAAACCCGTTACTGAGAGTTCTGGGCAGACTTTCCCGACATGTGGCTTTTTATCTAATGGAACCCATGGATGGCATCATGCAGATGCAAATATGTAATACAACATTCGCTTTTTATACCATTTGACTGAGTCATGAATCATCACCGGAAGATACACCATGCTTGTTGATGTTGAAATCATTATATTTGATATATGTATGTAGATACAGGTAACTTGTGAACAGATTTGTGCTATGTATGCATATTTTCGCTAATATATGTACACTCGATCCATTTATAATTCCATTCACGTTTATTTTTGCAACAATTTCATTGATATTGAATTTTCATAAAGTATTACCTCTTTGATTTTCTATTGTATTCTTTTTATTATTTTGTGTTGAGGACAAAATACGATCAAGAGATTAGACAATACTGTAATGGAAATCTTAGATATTCCTGAGAAAAAACCCAAGTGATACTCTAGTGATTTGTTCATAAAACGGTTCACATTGTGGATTTTTGTCAGACATGAAGCGAGATTATTGTTACAGTGTATATGTAATGAGTGATTCTGAAAGGATTGTTTGTGTGTTTACCAAGCAAAAAGTCATAACGGAATCAAAAGGAGCCACGGTAGACAATATATATTGACAAGAACTGAATGAGGTTTTGTATGTAATAATAGTGGCCATTGTCACTATAGCAGTAATCATTATTGCTGAAATTTTAATTTAAATCAAGGATAAACGATTATTGTCCATGGTTGTGGTATATTACCATGTATTAATACGATATATGTTAAACTATATCGAATCTGTCTAATTTGTTGTACATAATCGACCAGCATTACATTCATTTCTGTCACATGAATTATACAAGGTTTGTTGATTTTTTGTCTAAGTCAGCATACACGTACTGTATCAAATGAGAAAACCCTATAAAGAAGCGCTATCCTCTCATCGGTATTCTAAGATCGAAAGAATGTTTTATCAGCACCAGACACGACTGTACAATCATGACAGCAATGATATATACATAGTATAATTCATATATATATATGTATATATTACTTGATACAAGACTGGCACGGTCTCATTAAATGGTGATTATTCAATTATTTTTAATTTACGTCTTTAAAAGGATATTGCTTGCATTAATTTCATTTTTCTGTTAATAATCAACTTAATTTCTTAATTACGTGGCGTTATATTTTTTATTACCTGTTGATATCTTAATATTCTATATTAATTCACATCTAAAAGGATCCAGTTTCCTAATATTTTATCCCACACTGACATTATACGTTATAATGCTCTAGTTGACTAGATCTTGGGAATAAAGCGGGTATGAAGTAAAGGTGTTTACATACATAGACTCCATGTATTTACAGAGCGATATGAAACCCATGTGGAAACCTCCCTTACCCTGACCCAGATACACTGAGGGTATACTACAACCTCGACACACTGATCAACATGCGATATTATGCAATTTAAAACAGCATACCTTTTTTCCCGTGATATTTGAGTCCACTGTTTTTCCGGCTAGAATGATTCCCCATGTCTCTCCTACAGTAATAATTGAAAATCACACGGTATCCAACACGTCAGCCACACAGTGCGTTTTGCTGTTGTATACAGCTGGAAATCAACAGTACTCTTGTTGTAGTAGCTAGCGGAGTGTATTGACGCTCATCTAAGCCTGATGCTAGCACCACAGAGCTCTTGGAGGTGAATGGGAAAATCCACTTGCTGGAATCTATATATAACTCATGGTTCCACCGGCAGCATTCATGTTAAAGGGGCGGGGACTAACAGACAATTACTGATGACGTCCCACTGTTCTGGACTTAGAAAAACGAAAGCTTGTCTTAATGATAAAAAGTCAATTTGAATTTTATTTCTTGTTTCCTTTGATGTATTCAGTTGTGTAAGTATCGTTTTGCTTTAGTTTCGTGTCGATTTGATCGATATTTCAAACATATTCTTTATATACTATATTTATACGTTTTCCTTATCCACTTGATCAATTTGTTTTGAATTTGATTAATCGTATACTCCTTTTTAAAAATCTAATATTGAAAATTATAAATTGTATTTAATTATGATTTTACTTTTCTTTCGATCTGTTTCATTTTTTGTATTCCCATCCTCGGTATCAACACTTTAGGTCCCCGTTAAGATTCACGCATCTGAAAAGGAAGAAACAACTGTGATGAGGTTTAATGCATTTTGGCTCTACTTTATCTCAAATTAAAAGCGTTGATGTTTTTGTACAATTTCTCTAAATCAATACCATTGCATACTTGCAGACCATCAATACAGAATAAGTTTACTTCATTAATTGGTGAAAGCTTAATGTCCGAGCTATCTGATAGTTAACATGGCATAACGCAGTAACAAACAATTGTTGTCAACTTTTTCATATAGGTCATTCAAATTTTCTTCGACCGTTTACAAATTTGTCTCAAATTTTACCTGTCCACAATATCTCTGTCAACCCCTAAGGTATGGTGTCTCTGTCAACCCCTTAGGTATGATGTCTCTATTACTCCCTAAGGTATGATATCTCTGTCAACCATTAGAGTATGATATCTATGTCAACCCCTATTTTGTTATGTATCTGTCAACCCCTAGGGTGTGATATATCTGTCAACCTCTAAGGTGTGATATCTCTGTCAACCCCTAGGGTAAGGTGTCTCTGTCACTCCCTAGGGTGTGATATCTCTGTCAACCCCTATTTTGTGATATCTCTGTCAACCCCTATTTTGTGATATATTTCTCAACCCCGAGGGTATGATATATCTGTCAACCTCTAAGGTGTGATATCTCTGTCACCCCTAGGTTATGATATCTCTGTCAATCCCTAGGTTGTGATATCTCTGTCAATCCCTAAGGTGTGATATCTCTGTCATCCCCTAGGGTGTGATATCTCTGTCAACCCCTATTTTGTGATATCTCTGTCAACCCCTATTTTGTGATATATTTCTCAACCCCTAGGGTATGATATATCTGTCAATCCCTAAGGTATGATATCTCTGTCATCCCCTAGGGTATGGTATCTCTGTCATCCCTTAGGGTATGATATCTCCGTCAACCCCTAGGTTGTGATATCTCTGTCAATCCCTAAGGTGTGATATCTCTGTCATCCCCTAGGGTGTGATATCTCTGTAAATCCCTAGGGTATGATATCTCTGTAAACCCCTAAGGTATGGTATCTCTATTAACCCCTAGGGTGTGGTATGTCTGTCTACCCCTAGGGTATGATATCTCTGTTAACCCCTAGGATGTGATATATCTGTCAACCCCTTGAGTGTGATGTCTGTCAATCCCTAGGGTGTCTTTAATATAGTTCAACATACGTAGGTATGTTGGAAAGGAAAACCGAGGCTTGCTGAGGTTCTGACTCCAAATTCTACACCTTCGGGTTAATCAAGGGTTAGGGTTAGGGTAAGGGTTAGGGTAGTAATCCACTAGGATGTAATATCTCTGTCAATCCCTAGGGTGTGACATCTCTGTCAATCCCTAAGGTGTGGAATCTCTGTCAATCCCTAGGTTGTGATATCTCTGTCAATCCCTAGGATGTGATATCTCTGTCAATACCTAGGGTGTGACATCTCTGTCAATCCCTAAGGTGTGAAATCTCTGTCAATCCCTAGGGTGTGATATCTCTGTCAATCCCTAGGGTGTGATATCTCTGTCAATCCCTAGGCTGTGATATCTCTGTCAATCCCTAGGGTGTTATATCTCTGTCAATCCCTAGGGTGTGATCTCTCTGTCAATCCATAGGTTGTGATATCTCTGTCAATCCCTAGGTTGTGAAATCTCTGTCAATCCCTAGGTTGTGAAATCTCTGTCAATCCCTAGGGTGTGATATCTCTGTCAATCCCTAGGGTGTGATTAAACTGTTACTAACATATTACAGATATGTGATCTCAGGATTCTACAGTTACTAACATAACAAAGATAGATATTCACGGGATTCTAATGTTACTAACATATTACAGATACGTTTTCACGGGATTCTACTGTTTCTTACTGCCTGGTATTCAATGTCACTGATGTTTTATGCTGATATCTCTTTTACTTTATTAATGAGGATAAGCCTTGGCATGAATGTCTAATCCTGCTTTTGATCAAGGTATTTTTGAATGTAAGAATGTGTTTTCCATTACTTGGTACGTTTCCTTCCATGTATTTGTGAAGACAACACGCAGATCGATGCTTTACCGTCTGGATTTTAAATATTAATGAAGGCAGCCGGTAAGACTGATATCAAATCGTCGGCATTTTCAATAAAGTCGTAGATGAATGCATATTTTGAAATCTTATGCGTTTCTTCAATCTTTATACTCAAGAGGACAATGGCGATGATTGGTATGTGTAAGCATCGCGATAGTTTATCTAGTTCAGGATAACGTAGGAGATTTACGGCCAGTCGTTGAAGTTCACAACCTATTGACACGGACGATTTCGAGTTGCTTTGTTCTTTGATACGCTCAGAAGACCTTGACAATTGGACAGGAGACTCCATTGGAAACGATATGTAATTATCAAGAAATAATTCAATTTATATATACATATATTAAAATGTTTTTGGTTTATCTATTACAAGCAGGTATTGGCTTCCCAGCCTGAAGTCATCACTACTGGATGAGTAAACTATTGCTTAAACAATTAGAGAGTACAGACATGTTAACAAAGTTTAAACTTTAAACGTAAAAGGAGATAATATGTAAAAAAAAAAAAAAGCGCTTTCTGCTACATCACCGACACCCACCACGTAATTCCATGTCAAATAACCGACATCCCCCACGTAATTCCATGTCCAATCGACGACACCCGCCAAGTAATTTAAGATCCATTTCTGTAACATTATATGGGGATGAAGTATATCACGGTTGCATGTAACTTTACCTAAATTTAATATGAATATATCAATAGTTATGATATATGTCAAATCTGTATTAAGCGACCACTCAAGGGAAGTTGAAAAACGGTCTCTTAATGGAGAGTGGTCCCTTAATGGAGAGTAGGTTAAATCAAATAATGTTCCTAAGCTTTTTATCGACTTGTATATTTAAAGTGTGGATATCTATATCAGTTACGATCAAGCAAGGTAAAGGCCTTATAGATTCATAATTAATGTTAGTCAGTAGGCCAAGCTTCAACAATAGACCTGATATGATCTTGACTAAAAACAATGACACTATTGTTAACAACGTATAGGTCATTGGATTGTAAAAGAGCAAGTCATGGCTAAATTTGATTTCAAAATATCAACGTCATCAGAAATCACGGAAAATCAATACTTAAGGGCAAACATTCTGATTACTGTTCACGTTCATAATTGTACTGTGTTGCAGATATTCTGATTGTTTTATTCTAATCAATCCAACAGTCCATTAAACACAAACTAGCATAATAGAAAATATAAGAATCAGGAAACTAGTAACTTGATACAGGAGAGAGCTTAGCCACTACGTACACATTAGAAATCGATAGACAAACATATCACCTTACATACATACAATATATTTTTTCGAACGCAAACACTTTCAATAAAAAAGCAAATGGGAGAAAAGCTGCGTACATTCAAAACGGGTCCTTTTAAACATTGACCAGCAATCATCATATTAATGTGTCAATTTTGATTATTTTTAATGAAATTAATTGATTCAGTACATGTAGCTCAGTAATAGATGAAAAGTTCATTCAATACGTATGAGAATGAGATGATAACGTATGAGATTTGTAAAGGGATGCAAACTTTTAACTTAGTATGCTAGTTTGGCTGCCAAGCAGGAATGTTAATGAGGAAAATGTAAGCAGGTGATTTGAGTAAGAACAACTTGCTATAAATCAGATTTTTTTCGGCATAGCCGTATAATATTCTTTTGGCCCGGATATGACGCGACAGGTGGCGTTACTGGTCAAGATGAAGTATGTGATTGGTCAATATAGCGGTTAATGTAAAATGCAAATATGCAGTTAAAAACGAAACAAAGTTAAGATTGAATGCAAGCTAAATAAGTGGATGTATCTTTTCAAATGACACATTAATAAAATTATATTCCTGATTCAAATGCTAGTCCTATTATCACCAAAAATGATTCAAACTGATGTAATTTTGTTATCTGTGCTGAAACACATTATTTCGTTAATTTATTTCACCAGCAGTTTTACATTATAACCACCAGCATTAAAACTATGCCGTTTATCTTTGTTTTAGAGATATTTCTTGTTTGAAAGTGATTAAACCGTAAATAATAGGATAGAGTCATTTCAGGACCTCCATATACATGTACTCTATAGTCCGACTTTAATTTCGCATTTCTTTCAAGAATAATGTATAAGGACAGCTAAATATTCATATGGCTACAATGAATATTCACAGGGCATAGGCCTTCTTTGTGTAATCATATAGATAAACTTATATTAACTACCTACCAACGAGAACAGATGGTCTAAAAGAAGCTTGTTATTTCATTTCCTTCTCAGTTTTATGTGTGCGGAAGTTTAACGACCAAAAATGCTTTTGACTATTTTTACGTTGAAAACTGTTACAGCAACTATGCCGATCATAAACCTAAGGAGGCAGACTAGACTGGCAGGTTAAACCAAACCTAATAGTATCATCATTTCATGTTCCCGGCACTTCTACTTAAAGTATTTATATGGTTCGTTAAAAAAAGAAATAATTGAAGATATTATATAACTTAAACAAAATAAGCTCGTGGCAAAATATTGACACCAACAACTACGATGTATTGTGGTTGGGAACTGGCAGTATCTGATATAGTGCATCGTAGGATATATAATGCTATTTTCAGAATTTCTCACTTGGCAGTACATTGGTTTTGGCCTCGGTGTTGAGCTTAATTTATGCTATGTGGACCGAGACCACAATTAGCTTCGCTATATGTTTCATTGTAACATTAAAATTCATAGTAAATTCCCAAAATCTCATATCCAATTTTCCAACTCACCTGGCCAAGACCAACATGTGAGAAGCAAAATATAAAAGTTTCAACATAGCATGTTCAGCATTTTCTGGAGTTAGCTGTCAAAATGTGTTACCAACGTGGATTATATACATCCGGGTCAGGGGTAGAGGTCAAATCAGGACTTTTCACACAGGACCCTGGCGCACAAAATACATGATCAATATTAATATTTTACATCACAAAACATAGATTGACATCTCTACTATAAATTTACATTAAATTCATAGACAAAAATCAAGTTCAAACAGGCATTTGATTTATTTCCATGAAATACATACATTTCTGAGGGGACTTCATTCGTGGGGCCTGAACCCGGAAGTACTTAATTGTGGTCTCAGTCCATGTGAACGCCCAATGGCCGATACTTACTGTTTGATGCTTGATGTGTAGTTTAGATATGTCCGTATTGTCACATTTGTGATAATTTACAAATTTATGAGTGCGCGCATTACAAAACAATAAAACAAATTGACAAAAAGACAATCACGGCAACAGGTGACATTGAAATTGAAATTGTGAATTTTAGATACTGTAGAACGATGTTTATCGGTAATTCTTGAGAGTTTAGCCCTCGTAAGTCAATACGCATATTGAAGCTCCGAATTTCTGAACGTCTTTCAGTCTACTAGGGTACTCCGTGCCTGAGTGACATCAATACATGTATGTATATGGAACTTTCGGTGCCCAAAAAGAGAGTTGAAAATGTGCTTAATAATGTTGTAACATACCATGTGATTTTGGGGACATTGTTACCTTTAATGTACGATTTATGTTTCGGAATAATTTGTTTACTTCCTTCGCTACACTTTCAGTTTAAAAAATAGACGTTATAGCATAATGACGTACAGCAACCCTCCAGATTTGCCTTTGTGCGTCACTGTTTCTTGCATCTAAAGACTCGGTGATACAGAGGAATCCCGCCTACGATCTTGTGCCAAGGCAATGGTAAAAAAGACATCCAGGACAATTCCAATACTTTTCAGTGTGAATATGTATTGACACTCTTATTAACCCTAACCCTAACCCTTATCAAATGGTAACGGCAGTGGCCAGACCCATATCCAGTCGTTTATCGATCCCTTTATACATAACATACCGGAAGTCACCCACTGTGCACAGGCAATAAACCATCGCCATCTCGTTTTCATCTCATTTACGTCAATATTTCCTGTGATATAAACTGTTGCAATATGAAACCGTGTCGCAAAATACTGTACTAGCTGTACTAATGTTTTGCAATCAATTGAATGCCTATTGATTATTTTGAGACCTTCAAAGAATATACAAAATAATAGGCTTTTGAAAGGACATCTATTTCCTCGTGTACCTTGTAATGGTCATTTTCATGCCAACCAGAATCACATCCGATGCTGCTACAAATATTTTATATCAAGGGTGAACAGTTCAAAAATCCAAGTATGGTCATGCTATGTCTGCACATATGACGTTGATGTATGGCCAGTATATTGCAAATGTGAATAGTATTTATTTTTAACTTCTTTTGAAATATAAAGACAGTACCAAAATAGGAATGAAATTAGTCGTGTATCTCTGACAAAGATAGATGGTCCATGTATAATATATCCCTTCACTGTATGTAATGATTATATGATAAACAACATATTTTTATTGTATTGACATTGTTGTGGTGTTCTGATACTAAGCAGTATAAACCAACACGCGTGAGTAGCGCGTTCATGTACAAATAAACGTATACAGTCGAACATCGTTATCTCGTCAATGACACAATTAAAAAAACCTCTCGAGTATATTTTATATCTTCATGTTATCACATGTCGAAATAACGAGACTCGACTGTATATGCTGCATATGCTGAATACAAGCTGATACGCCGTTCTAGGAAAAAGGAATATGGCGTTTCAGCATGGTGACACTATAAATTAGACGCCGAATTATCCCTCATTTGGGATTGTCTATATATGACCTCCGATTATCAAGTAGCCTTATTTGAAAAAAAAATTATCGCTTTCATTTGTATTTTCATCTTAAAGAAGAAATATTTATCACATTTAAGAATTCCATTCGAGTTCTTGTACTTGAAAGGAAATATTATTTTGGCTTCTGACAATGTGATGATCTAGTCTATAAAACAGGTGTGTTACACATTAAAAGGAACAAGAGAGCCTGGTAACCAGACCAGAACACGACCTGACTCATACAGAACGTCTAACAGATGCAGTTGTTATTGCCCATCATCTATTGTTTTCGAGACTATCCAATGTAATGACTAATCATTTTTCAAAACTTTCCATTAAACCTTTGGAAAATAGGAATATTTGATATGAATCATATAGGTTCGGTATGGATTTGCTGATAACAAAAACAATTTTCCACAAAAAAGTGTCTGACATCCTTACTTAGTAAAAACGTTGAGTGTTTTCCCAAATGAAAAGGTTATTGGTACTGTCCTAGACAGACAATAACATCGTTAAACTAGCTTCTGCTCTCTGTTTTCTGTCTTGCTGTAATTTGCTGATTGTGAGATGTGTTTAGTTATATGTTTATCATTAAACAAAGTCCTCTAATTCATTTTGGCTTTGCAAAAAAAAAAATAAAAAAAAAAATAAAAAAATAAAAAAATCAAATAAACGAAAAAAACTAGTAGCGATTAGTACTTTTGAAAATCTGTAGCGACAAGAATTTAATGTAAATTCGTTAGTTTTGTTATCATAAACATTCAACAATGAACAGTTGCATTATCTGTTACACTTAAACAGTTTGCGTTCTAAGAGCAGCTTTTCAGTCATTGTTAGAATATCTATATGTCGTCATGATTGACTGAAGTACTCATTGTCGGTGTTGTATATCACTAATAGGATTATGTTGTTGTAGAACAACTTTAATTCTTATCTACTTACGAACTGGTTCCAAGCTTCTCATTCATTGTGTATCATAGGAGTGAGTCGAGGAATGGCTTACATTGTGGCAATATCTACAAGCAGAACAAATTGTGAGAAAAGATCAATTTTGCTCTTTACGAAAATATAGGTCTTATCGTTTTCGAAATGTTTAGGGGATTAAGGTAAAATGCACTACTCTGCTTGAAACGAAATTAAGTATATTGTACATTTGTCCTCGTGTTAGTAAAGATAGATTCTTAATATTCTTTTTTAATATCATTCAGTTATTTCTATATATATAAGAAAGGAAAACAAACATACATGTATCACATTATGTTTTAGTGTATATCTACAACAAATGAAGTCACACTATCTGTAAATAGTCACCATACACATAATCGATGTTATATCATCAGTATGCTTGGCATATGTTCCTTACAACATATGCATACTAAAATCAACAAACCTGGCGCCCACTTTATGTTACATGTACATGTGCATAAGTTGTTTCTTTTACTTAATATTGCACGTGATGTGAGTTGTGGAGAACGTCATGCTTGCTTGAGTGCATGCGACCTGCTGTTGAAGGAAATCGTGTTCGAAATTTTCCAATGAGTTAAGTTACAAGGTCAAGAAACTTTCGGTCGATTGGCGTACGCAGAACGATTGTATACCTGCAGAGGCAGTGACCTTGGTAGTGTAGGGATACAGTTGGCGATATGATGGAGCTGTATGCGATACTGACCTTAATGTATAAGCTCTAATTCTCCTATATCAACATTGACATGCTCAACACATGCTCATTATGTCATGGATAAACAAGTAGGTCATGCACATGGTTCTGGTTTATAGGGAAACATTGACGGATGTGTACACAACAGTTAACAACAGAGAACAGAAGTGATGACAGACACGTCTGTTCACCTTGTCTACATATTTGTTTGTGGTTTTCCTAGCCCATGTCATATAAAGACGACCCTGTATACATATAAAGAGGCGTATACAAAAAGTGTGATGATTACAATATACTGACTATTATCCAGCGCCAACTGCGTTTAATGCATTAACAGCTGTAAACATACTTATTTCAGCAGTCAGTATTATAGCGCATTTTATTATGATTGTGCTAATTACACATTATATTACCATTTTCACGACAAATGAAATGTGGGCGCAAACTTTATCATTGCGTCAATTTGTTAAAATCGGTAACAATTGAGTGCAACAAAAGCGGTTTATTTGGAGTACATTTACGACATACGTTAATTACTAGCATCGTCATACATACACTCATCAATCATCTGAGCTCTGGGTTTTTGTTACAACTTATTGTCTATTGTTTTCTGTGTTTAAAATTTCACAACTACACCGAAACAAATATCAGACCTATATCAATGTTTTCGGGAGACTTAAGCAAGGCAAATATAGTACACATTGACATAAAACTACTTCTCTATCATTAAGGATGGTTACCGGGTTCATACTTTTACATCTAACGTCTTTTATCTAAGGCCAATTTCATAGCACCATACATGGTGTCAAATGCCTTATTTTGGAGCACATATCACGTAATGTGAATTTTATAGCAACATACATGGTATCTAACGCCTTATTTCGGATCACGACCATGCATTGTAAGGTGGCTATACAGCACTGATATCATTATTTCAGGGACTGTTTTTATAACTATATAACTCCGTCAGAATGTTAGTCTATAATGTGCTTGCCATTCACGCAAACGCCGTCCTGGGTTCTTCATATTTTTGTTGAAAATAAATTAAATATATTCTTTTCTGAATGCTTCTACCAGCAGGGTTAGGTTATTGTGTTAAATTTCCTTTTTATATATATATATATATAATGTATGGTACTTTATTTACTTTCTGAACATTAGCCTACTTGAATAATGTCAAAACATTCACCTTGGCTTTAAATGATATAGGTTTATGGTTCATTTTGGCATACATTTAATCCGAGGTATATACAGAAAATATCATCTCGTCAACTATAGTTTTACTTTAATACAATAATCAAACCTTGTTTTGCCGTAGGGATGTAGCGTGGGTCTTCTTTTACAAATCACCCGCACGCAAAATATGTGTCACGGTGTCAATAATGGAAATTATAGATCTACAATAGTATTTTAAGTGTCATCTAGTGGCCGCACTATCGTTGGACACAATCAAATTTACTTTTTGGGGGAAAGTATTCAACACACAATTATCTGTCATATAGATATTCGACCTGATTTTTCAAATGTTTCGAGTTTGATGGAACAACTGATTCCAAATTAATTGTATTATTTCTGTGTTCATTTGGATCCATCGGTAAACTTTTCATATTGCGGTGAATCAGACAAAAATGTATATGGTTTCACCACCTCACGTCATTTAAGAAATGTAAATGTCAGCCTCAGCTTTAAAAGCTCTAAAAAGAATTACTGAATCACAATAACTGAGCATGGCATTAAATCCCAAAATGTAAAATGTCTTTATATAGTCGGATTGTTCTATGTTTAGAATACCACCCATTACTAAAAATAGAACACTTTAGTAATACATATCATTTTAAATCTTAATCTTATTTAATCGACGTGTTAGTTTTATAACGATGTCGTTCTCACATCACGGCCCCGTTTACCGAATGTTCGACTTCAGGTTTGGTTTTTGTAGGGCTAAACGATCTTGCAACAGCTTCATTCACATGGACATAAGTAATGGTGTCTTTGGGAAAGCTTCTATATAAAAACATGGAACATAGTTAATTTGTTTCAATGACGACAGTAGATTATTATTTTTTTATCTCTGCGATACTCACATTGAAAACATAAAAAATAATTCTGTAAGGTGACCCTACGATTAGAAGTCTTGTTGCGGATGTGTATCCATCCAAATTACTTTCTTTTACCGATGTTTTTATGTACTGGCTGTTGTAAGAATAATAATAAATTTGCGACAAAGCATTTCAGTGCAATAGTGGTACATATGATACACATAAATTAAAGTAGTCACCATCCTTATGGGCAAAGACCTCGTTGTAGAGCTAATCCGCGACAGCGTACAGGTAATGAGACTTAAGACGGACAGACACAATCAGACGTACATTGTACTTACAACTCGAAAAACTCCGCTGGTAATATCATCACAAACATTCCATAACTTGGTATGGTTTCATACTACCATGTCCATGATGTGGCACTGTTAAACAGCCCTTGAATAGCCTTACTGATACTGACAGAGGTTAAACACGACAGAAAGGAAGAAAGCACCTTGTACTGATGTTTAGGCGTGCCTCAAAAAAAAAAAAAAAAAGTAATTCATTTCGACAATTAGGCAGGTTCGACTTTTTTAAAGACATATGCGATGCGCAGCAGTCGATAAAACCAAACTTGAATCATACCCAGAGGAAACAAAAAGGCAAGCACGCACGTACCAGCATCACTTATGAACAAAACTGGTGATTCGGATCTAGAGATAATTTATATATGAAGTGTTAGAAGGATTCGGAATTCAAATGGAACATCATAAACTGATTCATTTATTTTTCCTTTTCCTAGCAATTACACTTAGTTTTAAATTTTTAGAGCAGTACTGTTTTCAATAACATGGATATGTCCTTGAAATTACACATGAACACTTGTTTACATGTTTGTGGTTTTACATTCGTGTAACTTCCGTTCCTAAAGGCTTGAACAACAAGACATTTTTTGTCTTAGACATCTAACCTCAGAAAGAGCACACAGAAAAACAAGATATTCCAGATGATGGTGGAGAGGAAACAATTTGTTTTTTTTCTGCCTACATAAATCGGGCTTACATAGGAGTATTTTTCTCGACGTATTAAGTAACCTTGTAAATAATTGTATGTCGCAGCCTATGTATATAAGCTATAGCCTTCATCACAATACCAAGATACACAGTGGGAAGCAAACTGTTGTTCGAAATGAATAGTCCTCGTCAGTAATACAATAGGGTCTTAAGTGTTGATATGTAAGAGGAAACTCAAAATACATCAAGGTAAAAAATCGAGATGGAGAGGACCAAAGGCATAATTTGATATAATTCCAACATTTTCAACATAGAATTTCGAAAAAAGAATTTTCTAATGTTATCAGTATTTACAATGAATTAAACGTGACACGACATTGTTGACACAATGCGAAATTATCATTGACAATGGTTATATTTTAATATCAAGAGGAACAGATTTGATATCCTATTGTCTACATCAAGAGGAAATGTGTACTTAAATGTCTATTTGTAATAAACGAAAACTACATGAAATTAAGAGTAAACAATATCACCCTAAAGCAAGCTTGATCGTCATAGTGTATTTATATTCAATATGTTTACTTAAGGAGATGATCGACACGAGCACACCCACACAGCCTATCATCATCGCTACCCGGGAAAACCAATGATACAAAACACTGTAATATAAGTGTCAAACAAATACGATTGTTGGGCGTTCATGTTTGTTTTACTTCACCAATATTCTCCGTGTGTTGATACTCCTGAAAAATTTATTTCTGCTATCGTTTCTTAATATCGAACAAAATTTCCGCAAGCACTCAAGGTATTAATAATTCAGATCACGCCTTTACCTTAGTCACGTGACAGACAATGCAGTATTGTTGACAAGAAAAAACTGCTCTTTTATCATTCACATATAATCGATCGATGGACCATTATCACGCAATCCATCATTGTACTTCAAAAGACTTCTTCTACGACTAAAATATTCAGGTAATTGTTTGTTTACCTGTGTACACCATGGACTACTGGATATTAACATGGAATGGTACCCGCGTTGTTGTGTATCATCACACCACACGGACCGATCAGTGATTTAGCCCGTGATTCCTCGTCAATCGATTATAGGTGTTGTCACATCGCACGAGATTTCTAGTACGGAAAATACCCGGTCTTCAGTACTGATTTCCCTGTTTTTGTGGCGTCATTGTCAAATTAGACGATGAAGAAAAATTCAGTTTGAAATAATTTATATTCTGTCCCTTATCAACACTCCTGTTGGATTCTGGTTAAATGTTTAATTCAATTTAAAATAATTTATATTCTGTTCCTTATCAACACTCCTGTTGGATTCTTGTTAAATGTTTAATTTTGATGTGTTTGCGGTAAAAAAATCACAACAACGAGGGATTCATGCACGTATAATGGACAAACATACGTGTGTATACGTATAAAATTAATTTAGATATTCGATATTATTGGTAGATATTTTGGGTTGCAATCGTATATATTTGATTGTCATCGCATATATTTGGGTTGGAATCTTTTAGACAGACTGCAGTCGCGACTATCATTGTATAAGTTTGGTTGTTATGGGGTTGATTGTTTTAGGCAGAAAACTACCGACGGTTCCGTATCCCTTTAAAGTGATATCCAAGCAATTGAAATTCAAGAAAAAATATCAGTTGTTCTTATATGTAAATAAGTGCACTTTCTGATAATTTGTCGACTGGTGATTTGTTTCTTAATTCCAGCATAAGATGCCATATTAAAAAAAAAAATAAAAAATAAAAAATAATAATCAATCAAATTATCAGTTTATAACCCCGACTACCTTTTTAGATGTTAAAGTAAGTAGGACTCCATAGATTGTGTTCTACTCATATAAAGTGTCATCTACTAAAACGGCCACCCGTTTGTATTTTGACAACTAAGTGATATTATATACCCAATACGATAGGAAAACTCTATGTTTTACCTGGATACTTTGAAATATTCATATTGCGATATAAAACAAAATGTATGGTTCATAAGTAGCTCTCAAATCCCATTGAAACACAAAATGTCTTTATACTAATACAAACTAGAGTTAATTGTTCGTAAGCTATTGTGTTTTAAGGAGTTGTCTTTTCATAATAGGTTTTATACGTTCAAGTGTATAGTGTCTGTCTGCCTAAATGAGTAACGTGATTCATCAACACAAGAACAGCTATACCAATAATAAGGCAATAACGAAGGTGAGTGGTAGACAATTGGTCTGTACTCTCTCCAATCCATTCATACAAGTACACACATACAAGCATATGCCTACCAGGTGTTGGCACGTGCATGTAGGTACTACTGCGATGTAGTGACTAAGGTATTCATTGGCATGCGTGCATGTAGAATCCAGTTGTCACAACCTGTTTGTTCATGTTGCCAGAAATCTGATGACATACGACAAGAGTCGAGTCTATGATGACTCCATAGAAACACATCAAATAGTTATTGAGACAGAACCAAACGACAGATATTAGAGGATAACTACTCCATATCAATTACACCACAGCTTCTAGAGATAACTGAAAAGGTTTACACCCTCGTTCTGTTTACAAAAGATAACGTCCTACCACACAAACACGAGAAGCGTTGGCAGGAAACCTGCCAGGCTAAACAATCAAGAAGACATAGATCATTGTTTTCGCCAAAGAGAAATATATCGATAATTGATAAATTAGAGCATTAAGGAGTGTTAGTAAATATTTAAATCAATTCTGAATCTGACGTAGATTTTGTGGGGTAATGTACCATGTGTATTTTAGAGGATGGTTTCCGCCATATGTTCTGTTTACTGAAACGGAAAACAAACAATCGCTAGGCGGGCCAATTACTCCGATGAGTTATGACTTAGATTAACAACCAATAACTATATCATAACGATCACATGGATAACGCTGATTATCACTTTCATTCCTTTATACATTGAACTATTACGTAATGATATCTATTTCTATATAGTAATAGAATCTAACATGGGTCTGTTCCGTGGACAAGGATATCTCAACCCGAGTGTAAGAGTTTGGTCAGTCAGCACGAGGCTTGCCGAGTACTGGCCAGCTAAACTCTTACACGAAGGTTTAGATATCCTTGTTCGCAGAACCGACCCATGTTTGATTATTTTTCTCACATACTTGCAAGCAAATGTAAGTTTTCATGAAAGTTTTTCACCGCGCCATATACAATGCTCATTGAAATGTGCGTAAAAATTGATAACGTCATCATTTATGACTTGGTTACTCATCGTGAAATGATGTTACGTAATTGTGAGCAGCGTTATATTGCCCGTGCCATCTGTCTTTACCCCCTGTAGGAGATCGATTTACCTGTTCTTTGTCAACCGCGGGATAACCATGTAAAGTATGTGAGAAATATACACTTGTACATCAAATACCTGTCATAATCTAGAACAGACTCATTGTTACCGTTTGGATTGCTTAAAGCTTTAAGCAAACAAACATTCATCATTTGTATTATCATAATCTGCACCAACGCAAAGGTGGAAATTCGGGTCGATAAATGGAGGGATTAAAGAGGTTTCAAACAGGAAACATGTCTTGGAAACCAAAACAAAATTGCTGAAGACAAATGTCAACATAACAAAATATGTACGTAGTTTAACAAAAAGTGGCCATGTTAGACATGTATAGCAGAGAGATGACATCCAGATAATCTTACATAATCTACAACACAACTAGAATACATTCCTTCAACAACTACTGATTTCTTTCAGCGGATGTTGCTAATTTATCTATCACAAAATGACTTGATACTGGATAACGTACTGTGGAATTGCTAATTTCTTTTATATTGAAATATGATCTTTGGTAATGATTGGAATTAGTTATGATACCCACTGATGTGTTTTTGTCATGTTGATAAATATCTGCACTACATGCTTCCAAGCAGAATGTTATCCGAAGCTGATATTTTCTGTAAAGACGTAATCAGTTTGAGAACGTATGAATAAGACGTATATATTTTTAGCTTTATGCACTTTAATCATAAAATTGTAATAGCAAAACCAGAAAGCAGAATCAAAAGATTATACAATAGTGATTTACAGGACAAAAACACTGCGCAATATACATTTATCAAAAGATACATAATACACCACACAGATAACACTGTATCATGTAGTTGTTACTTCCTTCCAGCCTTCTGAGACCATTCATTGGAGCTAGGGACAATTAGCTGGAAATACAGAAGAGAAAGCAAAGAACATCCGAATTTTTAAAAACAAGGATGGATGCACTACTTTAAAATGATGTGCTAAATTCCTAAAGTACACTTGTAATGACGATCATGAAAATTCTTGGCTGACAAATCGATAAACACAACAGAAGTTATAAGTTATTTGATTTTAATCAATTAAATAGGAACGTTGAACGGGGAAAGGAGATTTTGAAATGAACATTTAACCAATGCAAATGTTTACACGTGCATTCAACCGCACGGCTATATATGGTTTGATCCGTATTCACAAAATTACTCAGCAATAATTGTAAAACATCAATCCTTTATGGAGTACATAAAACTACAGTGTTTTGATTTACAGAATGGTGAATTCGCCTGCTTTAATTTATGTGTTTTTGCCAGAGATTTTCATATTTGTATACATTTTCTTTCTAAAGGACGATACAAAGGGCAAACATTAGACTGACACTTTTCAATAATGAAATTATGCCTATGCACAAAATAAATAAATAAAATAACTCCTCTTATGTGTTTGTGCGATGTTGTTCGCAATCACCAGTTACCTAAGAATGGGTAAAACGAGAACACTGGATTCACTGTCGGAATGGCTTAAATCCATTAGGTCCATAACTCTTCAAGGAATAAGCAGCTTAAAAATTCAAAATGAAAACAAAACACAAGTGTGTATTTATTGATCCCAATGTCAAAACCGCGCTAACATATTTACAGGTTTTGTGCCTGCAGATAAAGCATCTAAAGACTCCGTCTGTAAACACTATAACATTCCTACTTACAAAAAGAACTAGTCTTCACAACTAGGCCTAATCCTTCCTACAAAGTGTGTTTTTTTAAGAGACGAAGTAACGTTCAATTATTCATTACGTAGTTGGGAACTATACTGTATGCGATTTGATATACCTGGTGGTTCCGTTGTTGTCTTTCATGATATACCTGGTGGTTCAGTTGTTTTCGTTGTTGATATCCCTGGTGGTTCCGTTGTTTTTATTGTTGATATGCCGGGTGGTTCCGTTGTTTTCGTTGTCGATATGCCATGTGGCTCCGTTGTTGTCATTGATGATATGCCTGGTGGCTCTGTTGTTGTTTCTAACCAATATTTGCTTCCTAACATGTCTTCGGATATTCCTACTCTTATTCATTTTTACGAAAACCGCTTCTAAACTCGTCAAAAAAAGATAGAAAACAAGTACAGAGATAAGATAATAAAATAAAAAATAAAAATGGAAAGCAAATGACACAGTTATTAGGTTGTATGTTTCTGGTTACACACCCTATTTTTTTCTATAGTATAGAGGCAGTAAATAACACATCATTTAATTTGTCCTGTAGCCTTTGTTTTACATCACACTAAGTACAGGAGTAATACAGCGGGTCGTCAATGGAGTTTCATTAGCGAGGAGTAGACCTATCGGACAGTGAGCACTAAATAACACATCATATTGAGGCATGACGGTAGCACAAAGCATTAGAGTCTCTCGAAAGACAAAAAAGAAAACTATAACAGAATTCACGTGGGTGTTGGGTCGTTTTAATACCAGCATAATACGGCAATTGTTACGTTCGTCTTACTAGTTATTTGATCACAAAATAAAAAACAACAACACAAGACGGTAAAAAATCGCCTACCAAAACGTTTAGGCTTGAAGAAGTGATTAGTATATGAAATAGTCGATTTTAATGGCATGATGGATGACGCAAATGCAACAGTCATCTTCCTACACATCAGAAATGAAACCAGTATCAATAGATTGACAACCACTTACCAGACATGCTTGTCCCCCAGAGTCGTCATTTAGAGGATATTTCTTCACAAATGTTATATCTTGCAAAGGAATCTGATAGGAAATAATTATTGTTGTATATCATGTGATTGTTATATATGCATACCTGTGTGTATACCATGTGATCCTGTATATATACATGTGTGTATATCATGTGTTCCTGTATATACATACCTGTGTGTATATCATGTAATTCTGTATACACATACATGTGTGTATATCACGTGATCTTGTATATACATACATGTACATATCTGTGTGTATATCACGTGATCTTGTATATACATACCTGTGTGTATGTCATGTGATCATATATATACATACCTTTGTGTATATCATGTGATCCTGTATATATACTTACCTTTGTGTATACCATGTGATATTGTATATACATACCTGTGTGTATGTCATGTGATCATGTATAAACATACCTGTACATGCCTGTGTGTATATCACGTGATCCTGTATATACATACCTGTTTGTATATCATGTGATCATGTATATACGTACATACCTGTGTGTATATCATGTGATGTTGTATATAAAAACCTGAGTGTATATCATGTGATCATGTATTTATACAAACCTGTGTGCATCATGGCCATATGACAGACGATCTGCATGTTAAATATATCACCAGGAAGGAATCAAATAAAGGCTGGTATTGGATAAATTAAAAAAAGAACAACCCATTAGCATACGAAATCAGCTGCTGTATACAAACACGTAAAAATATAATAGTTAATATACCAAAAAATATCACACAGCTGATTGGTAAATTCTCTATTCTCATAAAACATTATCGATAATTATATAAAAAAAAATTATCTAAAAACACGTAGGAACTATATTTACTACTTTCTCTGATATTCTGTTTCGCGCTTTTCGCCAGAAGAATATCAAAAATGGAAATGAGATTGTACAGTACGGAGTAGAATAATGCTTATTTTACTTCCTTCTTTGACGCTTGCTATGGTTGAGTTTTTGTGCACAGTGTGGCTGCGGGATACTATGTCAGGACAGCGTGGCTCCAGACAGATTGCCAGGACAGCGTGCTTGCGAACAGGGCATACGGAACACATTCATGCGACAAGAACATCAGGATATAGTACCGGCAGACAGAACGCCAGAACGGCGTGACTGCGGACAGAGGGTCAGGACAGCGTATCTGCGGACAGAGTGTCAGAACACCGTGTCTGTGGTCAGAGCGTCAGAAGAGCGTGTCTGTGGTCAGAGCGTCAAGAAAGTGTGTCTGTGGTCAGAGCGTCAGGAGAGCGTGTCTGTGGTCAGAGCGTCAAGAAAGCGTGTCTGTGGTCAGAGCGTCAGGACAGCGTGTCTGCGGACAGAGCGTCTGGAGAGCGTGTCTGTGGACAGAGCGTCAGGACAGCGTGTCCGCGGACAGAGTGTCAGGAGAGTGTGTCTGTGGACAGAGCGTCAGGACAGCGTGTCTACGGACAAAGCGTCAGGACAGCGTGTCTGCGGACAGAGCGTCAGGACAGCGTGTCTACGGACAAAGCGTCAGGACAGCGTGTCTGCGGACAAAGCGTCAGGACAGCGTGTCTGCGGACAGAGTGTCAGGACAGCGTGTCTGCGGACAGAGCGTCAGGAGAGCGTGTCTGCGGGCAGAGCGTCAGGACAGCGTGTCTGTGGACAGAGCGTCAGGAGAGCGTGTCTGCGGACAGAGCGTCAGGACAGCGTGTCTGCGGACAGAGCGTCAGGACAGCGTGTCTGGGGACAGAGTGTCAGGACAGCGTGTCTGCGGACAGAGCGTCAGGAGAGTGTGCATGTTGACAAATCGTGTGGACAATGTTAAGGCAACGTACATGCGGACAGCGTCAGGAAAGCACGCATGCGGACATAACGTCAGGACAATGTGCCTGCGATATTGCATTTTTGGTACAATTAACCTTGGATATTGAAGTGTTATAACGTTACTGAATATTAAGTTTTACGTTATCGCAACAGGTAAGACACAAAGCTTCGGCAATGTACGAACAATGTCGTTTACAGCAAGTAGCTGTACGTCATTCTCTTCTTAACCGCCGATGTTCTGGTCTTAATGTTCTGTTTTAAGATCCTCGTAATAACTAAGATCATAGCTAGGGTCACGCAAGGACACGTTATAGAACGATCAAGTTACAGATTTCGGCTGATCAGGGGAGGGTCAATTTTAGAAAAAAAAATGGTTAAGTAGTTACAGATTTCTGCTGATCAGAGCAGGCCAATTCTAGAAAAAATTGTTAAGGAGGACTCTCTGTTGGTCGCCTCCTAAAATCGATACTTTAGGCCTTTGACATTACCAAGGAGTCTTAGAAGGAAGACAGACTTTTATGATGTATTTTAATCTATTTTTCCTCTATTAAATCAAGTTCCTCATTTGTGTGGAAAGGCACTAATTAAAATGTTTTGTGTATGTTTTGTTCAATCTTTTTATAGCATACATGTGATTAATACTGTAGTTTTCAATCTAAGCTGCTATTGATTGTGTTGATGGGTAACTCAAAATTAGAGCATGCCATATAATAGATCACCAGACAAGCTAATGGATTTAAGAAACATATTAAAAGCGTTTCAGGCCAAACAAAATAGTTTAGTGCTAATATTAAACTAACAAGCTCTGTCGTTTCTGATAAGATTTACACCGAAGCTCCGTTAGGCTATATATTACCACACTTGGTTTTAAGATTCCTCAAAGAAACACGTTAAGCAGACTCTCTTTAAAACTTTTTTGATTTAAAAGGAATATTGCAGGTTTTCTACACCAGTGACCTATTGACACAAATACCAGTATGGGAATTAAATGAAATAAGTCGGAGAACATGACATTGCCTTACTGTTAATGCTACCTGATGATTTGAGATTTTACGACTAAAATAATGAGCCTTTAGCTGCTGCTGAAATCATTCACTCATAAAGATAACGAGATGGGGCGTGGGCATTCAATATGCTGGTCATGTGGGCTTCTCGATAATCGTAAAAGTGGTAAACTACCGGACGAAAAAAACATGCTGATGAATGCGAAGTGTAATATGAAAGATATTTATATCGACCTTATAGTAATACAATTATGTCAGAGGATATTTATATCCACCTTATAGTAATACAATTATGTCAGAGGATATTTATATCCACCTTATAGTAATATAGTTATGTCAAGGGATATTTATATCGACCTAATAGTAATATAGTTATGTCAGAGGACATTTATATCGACCTAATTATAATACAATTATGTCAGAGGATATTAGTACATTTTATCCATATTTTAGCAATATAATTGTGTCAGAGGATATTTATATAGACCTAATAGTAATACAATTATGTCAGAGGATATTTACATTGTATATCCAACTTATAGTAATATAATTATGTCAAAGGATATTTATATAGTGATATGATTATGTCAGAGAATATTTATATCCACTCATGAGTAATATAATTATGTCAGAGAATATTTATATCCACTTTTGAGTGATATGATTATGTCAGAGAATATTTATATCCACTTTTGATTAATATAATTATGTCAGAGAATATTTATATCCACTTTTGAGTAATATAATTATGTCAGAGAATATTTATATCCACTTTTGAGTAATATATTTATGTCAGAGGATATTTATATCCACTTTTGAGTAATATAATTAGGTCAGGTGAAACTGTTTGTCGATAATACAGATACATGTATCAACCATAGTGTTCCTTTTTGTCATGCTTTTGACCAAATTTTACTGTCAAACAGTTAATGATTGACTGCCCCGATATTCAAAAATAATCACGAAAACTTTTAAACGTTTTCTCTGTGAAATGCTGATTTATATACAGTTTCTGTGTCACTTATATATATATTTAAAACAAAAATTGTTTTATTCATTTCATTTTTTTTTACAAGACATACAATAACATACATATATACATATGGGGAAGCATTACATACAATATATACTTTACATCAACATTACATCCTCACTTATATTTGAGTATGTACGTGCAATAGATATTTAACATAAGTATAATATATTTAAAAACTGCTTTCTCGTTTGTAATCAGTGATTTTGTTTCTAATTTTACCTTTAAACATTTACGTTTGAGTTTAATGAGTTTTTTTGATTTTTAATTGTAATGCTGTCTTACCCTAAATGACTGTAAAAGTCGATGGAAGTGTAAAAAATACCGCCGACCTAGACTTGAAAACAAAACAATACAATACCGTGAACCTAAACACGCAAACAAAACAATACAATACCGTGGACCTAGACGTGCAAACAAAACATTACAAAATTGTGGACCTAGTCGTGCAAACAAAACATTACAATACCTTGGACCTAGACGTGCAAACAAAACATTACAATATGGTGGACCTAGTCGTGCAAACAAAACAATACAATACCGTGGACCTAGACTTGCAAACAAAACAATACAATACCGCGGACCTAGACGTGCAAACAAAACAATACAATACCGTGGACCTAGACGTGCAAACAAAACAATACAATACAATACCGCGGACCTAGACAAGCAAACAAAATAATACAATACCGTGGACCTAGTCGTGCAAACAAAATAATACAATACAATACCGTGGACCTAGACGTGCAAACAAAACAATACAATACAATACCGCGGACCTAGTCGTGCAAACAAAACAATACAATACCGTGGACCTAGACGTGCAAACAAAACAATACAATATGGTGGACCTAGACGTGCAAACAAAACATTACAATATGGTGGACCTAGACGTGCAAACAAAACATTACAATATGGTGGACCTAGACGTGCAAACAAAACAATACAATATGGTGGACCTAGACGTGCAAACAAAACATTACAATACCTTGGACCTAGACGTGCAAACAAAACATTACAATATGGTGGACCTAGTCGTGCAAACAAAACAATACAAAATCGTGGACCTAGTCGTGCA
The DNA here is from genome assembly GCF_902652985.1 of Pecten maximus. NCBI lineage: Eukaryota > Metazoa > Mollusca > Bivalvia > Pectinida > Pectinidae > Pecten > Pecten maximus. The sequence continues at coordinate 50,391,832 of NC_047017.1, forward strand.
AACAAAACAATACAATACCGTGGACCTAGACGTGCAAACAAAACAATACAATACCGCGGACCTAGACGTGCAAACAAAACAATACAATACCGTGGACCTAGACGTGCAAACAAAACAATACAATACCGCGGACCTAGACGTGCAAACAAAATAATACAATACCGCGGACCTAGACGTGCAAACAAAACAATACAATACCGTGGACCTAGACGTGCAAACAAAACAATACAATACCGCGGACCTAGACGTGCAAACAAAATAATACAATACCGCGGACCTAGACGTGCAAACAAAACAATACAATACCGTGGACCTAGACGTGCAAACAAAATAATACAATACCGCGGACCTAGACGTGCAAACAAAATAATACAATACCGCGGACCTAGACGTGCAAACAAAATAATACAATACCGCGGACCTAGACGTGCAAACAAAATAATACAATACCGCGGACCTAGACGTGCAAACAAAACAATACAATACAATACCGTGGACCTAGTCGTGCAAACAAAACAATACAATACAATACCGTGGACCTAGTCGTGCAAACAAAACAATACAATACAATACCGTGGACATGGTCGTGCAAACAAGACAATACGATATGGTGGACCTAGACGTGCAAACAAAACAATACAATACCGTGGACCTAGACGTGCAAACAAAACAATACAATACCACGGACCTAGTCGTGCAAACAAAACAATACAACACAATACCGTGGACCTAGACGTTCAAACAAAACAATACAATACAATACCGTGGACCTAGACGTGCAAACAAAACAATACAATATGGTGGACCGAGACGTGCAAACAAAACAATACAATATGATAGACCTAGACGTGCATGTTTTCAAGTAATTGTTCTTATAACTAGTTTACATTTTGAGATGGTTAGAACATGTAATACATTATTGTTTCGTACAACTAGTGTACATTTTGAGATGGTTAGAACATGTAATACATTATTGTTTCGTACAACTAGTGTACATTTTGAGATGGTTAGAACATGTAATACATTATTGTTTCTTACAACTAGTGTACATTTTGAGATGGTTAAAACATGTAATACATTATTGTTTCGTACAACTAGTGTACATTTTGAGATGGTTAAAACATGTAATACATTATTGTTTGTTACAACTAGTGTACATTTTGAGATGGTTAAAACATGTAATACATTATTGTTTGTTACAACTAGTGTACATTTTGAGATGGTTAAAACATGTAATCCATTATTGTTTCGTACAACTAGTGTACATTTTGAGATGGTTAAAACATGTAATACATTATTGTTTGTTACAACTAGTGTACATTTTGAGATGGTTAAAACATGTAATCCATTATTGTTTCGTACAACTAGTGTACATTTTGAGATGGTTAAAACATGTAATACATTATTGTTTCGTACAACTAGTGTACATTTTGAGATGGTTAAAACATGTAATACATTATTGTTTCGTACAACTAGTGTACATTTTGAGATGGTTAAAACATGTAATACATTATTGTTTGTTACAACTAGTGTACATTTTGAGATGGTTAAAACATGTAATCCATTATTGTTTCGTACAACTAGTGTACATTTTGAGATGGTTAAAACATGTAATACATTATTGTTTCGTACAACTAGTGTACATTTTGAGATGGTTAAAACATGTAATACATTATTGTTTGTTACAACTAGTGTACATTTTGAGATGGTTAAAACATGTAATCCATTATTGTTTCGTACAACTAGTGTACATTTTGAGATGGTTAAAACATGTAATACATTATTGTTTCGTACAACTAGTGTACATTTTGAGATGGTTAAAACATATAATATTTAATTGTTTTTATAACTTCTTTACATTTTAGATGATTATATTATGTAGTATTGTCCACCTAAACGCACGAACAGTTTATCATCAACAATGAGAAATGAAAAAGAGAGAAAACTATCAGATTTACAAAGAAACAGTAAAGATCCATTGTGTTGAAGTTCAAAGATCCTTCTTTGTTTTCCCAATAAGGTACATTCATTGCACGTCCTTACATGCTGGTAAATGGTCAAGTTTGCTACTCGTACTTGAGCATATTTGTATTGTTTGTTAACATTCTCCCGTTATCGCCAATAGTATACAGTATACAAAGTTAACGACCAGCAATAGCACCACAAGACAAAGAGGATACACAAAATAAAATGTCGGATATACATTTTAATAAGATTATATAGATTTTCGGGCAATACTTATTTGTCGATCGCTTCAGCAGCGAAAAATACCCATCACGTGCTGAATAAAGTATTTATTTACCTAACGCCAACATCCACGTGATAAACACCAGTTATTGTTTGCTTATCTGTTAGTTTATTATCAGATCATCAGAGTTTGTGAGAAACAGTTCCTAGAGTTAGCTAGGTATTTTACATCTTCCTGCCATTTATCATATAATAGTGATGTAGTTATAACTTTCAAACTTGATGTCAACTCATAGGCCGGAAGGATACGCAATTTCGAAAGTATTGCACTGAAAATTATACTCGATTAATTAGAGCCTGTAAAAGCTCAGATAACAAAAAATAGTAGCATTGATCCTGTCTACCAGAGGATAAGGTGTTACAGCGAATCAAAATGAACAAAAAATAGTGTTTCCCTCGACACTTAGGCTGTTTCCAGGATGTAAACCCGGAAAAAAACCTTCGAATTCCGCATATCACAATCAAGTGCCAATACCGTGCTCTCCCGGGGCGGCAAGACTATTGGACCGTCATGAGTAGGATTAGGCGTGGGTGACGGGAAATGCTATGAACTCGCCATGACACCACTATCTCTAAATGTCAACACTGGTTGATGACATTCCACTCTTAGTTTATCCCCAGCAACTAACTCAAACTGATGAGATGATCGGTCAATAAAGCTTTTGTTGGAATACTTACAAGGGTACAATGTAGAGAGGACAGATAAATTAGTACTGACGTACGTAAAATGCATTGTATTGATAGCACGGTAATGGCTATTGTCACAGGACTATGGAGTGACACTTAGTTAATGGTCTATTACCAATGACGTGTCAAGAACGCAAACACAATCACGTTTTTATCAAAGTTTGCAATCAAGTGACATATTTGATTATGATTTTCCATAGGGATGAACAAAAACTGTAACCAGTTCTTGTGCCTTACTATTTGAGTTTTACATGTCGAAATTGTTGGGGGCAATAACAATGGTCTAAACTACAATAGCGGTTGTCAGCACCGTGATGGATTGATTGATTTGGCAGTCTTGCAACAACTGCCTAGCCAGACGTGATATAAAAAGCGCAAGAGAAGACTTGAGAACTATTGAAAAGAAAGGTGTTAGAAGAGTTGAAGAGAACGTGCTTTGGTAGCTCTTTATATCGGAGGGGGGCGGGGTATCATATCAGTGATTCTTGTTAGACATTCATTAGAATGAACCAATTGTCTAATTCTAACCTAGTTGTAAACAACCTGTTGTTGCTGTTTGTTGTTGAAAACTACAATGTATATGCATGAATGTGTTTAATATTCTTCTGTTATGCTTTCATTTTGTTTGATGTTGTGTCAGTTTTAAATGATTGTGTCCAGTATTTGGCTGTTGCTAAGACCTTTTTCTTGGTTTTGATGGACCTGTTATAAATGTGAACATTTTACTATATGGAGGGCAAACCAACTCTCACGACAAACACTGTGTTGATGGATCTATTATAAATGTGAACATTTTACTATATGGAGGGCAAACCAACTCTCACGACAGACACTGTGTTGGTGGACCTGTTATAAATGTGAACATTTTACTATATGGAGGGCAATCCAACTCTCACGACAAACACTGTGTTGATGGATCTATTATAAATGTGAACATTTTACTATATGGAGGGCAATCCAACTCTCACGACAAACACTGTGTTGATGGACCTGTTATAAATGTGAACATTTTACTATATGGAGGGCAACCAACTCTCACGACAAACACTGTGTTGGTGGACCTGTTATAAATGTGAACATTTTACTATATGGAGGGCAACCGACTCTCACGACAAACACTGTAACTGAACCGCATTAGTGACGTGTGGCTAGTTAGGTTTATATCGATCCGTTATATTTAAAAAAAAAGATGTTTTAGCTTAAACAATATTTATTTGATAATAAGTAATACAAAACAATGAATCAAAACTTTATAAGAGGATTTGGTAACAAGCTCAGAGCTTATGTAAAACCATCTCCTTATTAGTGATGATCACGTAATACGGTCCTAGTACTGATCAAGTTTTCGTTAATTACAAGAATAATGTTATACGATGTACAATTTACAAAGTATAGATAAAGACAAGTACAAGAGGCTAGTAAAGGCATGTTATAGATACAATGTATGCTACAAACGACTGATCAAAGCATTATAATCACTGATCGAACACTTCGTAAGATTTAACGGTAATAGAGAAATGATGTTTACATACTAAATATGGATATTTGATTAATCAAGTGCTTAGCAAGAATACCTATGTTTTTATGTATTAGAACTTGTTTTATATTCGTATTGTCCATACGAAACTCTCTTAATTAATAATAATGACTGTGTTTTATTTGTATTCAACGTAACTAATCATTAAGTGGCCCATGTATGAATCTAAAAAAAGGGAGATTATTTTTAATGTTGGCTGATTTTGATAATACTGCTAATATCCAAAATTATATAAGAAAAACAAAACAAAAAAAACAACAACAATGATGTCCTAATATAGAGCCCCGAGGACTTAAAAGTACTGTACTCCACTTACCATAACTCATTGTTTTCTATCAGAGAGAACTTTTGAGAGAACTTTTGAACCACCCAAAACTTGTTCCTGCAAAGTCAGCTTACTAAATTCATAGAGAAGACCCTTGTGCCAGACGCGACTAAACGTTTAACTTATATCTAGAAACACAACCTACACTTCATTCCAACAATTACAAGCTTAACTAAAGTGATCTGTGATATTCAATAACCACGCAGAGGTTATAAACATGTTTAATGATGCACCTTTCCGTAAGTTTTCCTTTTGTACTTATTCATGAAATTGGACGATAGTTGGAAACAGCACTTGGGTCTTCTGTTTAAGATGTTGGGATAGCGTTAGTCTTTTTCCATATTTCGGGATAATGTTGATTACATAGTGATTTTTAAAAAGGTTACAAAAAGTCCCAATGAATTGTTGTTTACCTTCTTTTAAGAATTTACCACTAATCATATCAGGTCCTGATGATTTAGAAAAATCTATTACATCAATAGCGTCAGACACATCTTGATCTGTACTGTTATCAAGCATTATGGTGTTATTGTCATTTATAATTGATAGTATGTGATTTGAATCCTTACGTACAGTCTGCTGGATGGCATAATTATTAAGTATATTGGCCTTTTCTTTGTCATTAGTATATTTTCCACCATTTCCTAGACGATTTAGACGTACATTGAAGATGAGAAGACATTTTATTGTAAAAAATGTACTTTTGCATTGCGGATAGCATCACCACAATTGTCTCTAAATCTTTGAAATGTTTTCCAATGAATTTGATATTTTTGAAATCGTCGTTGATTAAAAAATCTGCAGAGTTATCAACCGATAATGCTCCTGTTTCCATGTGAATTCTAAATAAGTTTATATATATGGCAATAATATCTAAGGTTATAATAAAGAAAATGATCACCTACGTAGGAATGTCCAACAATATTATCATTGCTAACGAGGAACGAAAGATCACGAGGTAAAATGTGTTGGCTCAGTAACAAATTGGTGTATAATATTTTGAAGGGGACAGTTACTCGTTGTTCGCTTATTGTCATTCGAATCTCCAGTAGTCAGGATGTTTGTAATACCGGTATTAAAGTTCTATAGATAAGTGGATCATGTGCCAATAATGGTCGTTAGAGTTTGTTTTACGATAAAAAGTAAAAAGGAACATTTTCTGTTACTTTTTTCCAAACATAAACCGCCACACTGCGGCCAACTCGATCTTGTCTACCTTGACGAAAATGTGGATACAGATACTCGTGAATTAAATCGTTCAACCTCTCGTTAAAGATGTTTAATCAAGTTTCAGTGAATACCAGCACGTCATACATATTAAGTTCAGTAAACAATATATTAGTTATAGGTAAAATGCTCTGTACGTTATAAGGTACAACACGTACATTTGTATATATTCGTGTGCTAGAGTCGGACCTGGATTCGACATTTCCACAATGTACAAGAAGATCGTAATGAAGTAAGAGGAGGTCTTATACAATAATAGAAAGAAGTAAGACAGCAATACTTACATGTACGTAATTCAGAGACTTGTGCCTTGTTTGAAACTGGTATCATTGCACCGTTGTTAAGAGCTCGTATGTATAAAGATACAGATAATTACGGTTAAGCCTTTCAATTTATAGTGGAATACTAGGTTTACCGCCAACACAGTCAGTGGATCTAGGCGTTTATGCAAGGGTACGGAAATGGATTTGTCGTAGAAGGCGCCGTTTTTTATTCGATGATATATTGTATCAGACGGCATCAGGTAATACCAGGAACATAAAATAGGCAAGTATTGTCAAAAACGGCGCCCTCTGCGATATAGTATTCTTTTAGACTTTGTGAGTAATACGATATTTTACAAAAATGTATTCATAATTAGTACTCGGATGTAAAACATTCCAACGACAACAGTAACAGCAAAAATAAATGCATTTTGTTTGATATGGAGACACTTTGCACCATAGAGTGGTTTAAGGTAAGTAATATCAAATTGAATTTCACTTTGCTAGATAAGCAAATGGTCTATTAGATTCATATCGAATCGGATTCAATTTGCAAAGAGCAACTGACTGCAACACCCAATGACGCTGCCAGAATTCAGCGTGCGGGATAAATACTAGTTACAACTCTCTTTCAAAACCCGTTGAGAGCTGAAACTAGAATCCGCTAGGGACCAGGATAAGGTAAGTGAGGACACTCAGTAGTAGAAGTACTTAGTAGAGGTACATACTATCAGTCATTCACAGGCATTAGTGATCGAGACATTGTTTTTTAAAATAGTCGTAGATAGGACGTGGCCTTGCGGCCTAGAATCGCTCTCACGTTGAATCGAGATTTTTTTTTTACCAAAAAATTCCCTGTCAATCAACCAAGTTTGCATTTCTCTTGATTCTTGGCGATGAAACAAATTGAGTTCCTAGTCTTTGTGAGATCCTCGTTAATCATTATGTTCTTACAAGTCGGGATTTCCTTGAAATGTTTCCTCGCCATTATTTCGTTCTGCCTTGCGAGAAGCCAACCGATCAATGATTTGTCGTGGTTTGTTATTCCTCCTATTTTATACAGTTATACTGTCACTATAACATTTCTGGCGTGTATTTCATATTTAAACATTTAAACTGTCATTAATACATTTTCGGTGTATATTTTATGTTTTAACAGTTATATTGTCATTATAACATTTCCGGTGTGTATTAGATATTTTTATAGCTGTACTGTCATTATTACATTTCCGGTGTGTAGTTTATATTTTACACAGTTATACTGTCATTATTACATTTCCGGTGTGTATTAGATATTTTTTACAGCTGTACTGTCATTATTACATTTCCGGTGTTTTTTTTTAATATTTTACACAGTTAAACCGTCATTATTACATTTCCGGTGTGTATTTGATATTTTATAAAGTTATACTGTCATTATTACATTTCCGGTGTGTATTAGATATTTTTTTACAGCTGTACTGTCATTATTACATTTCCGGTGTTTTTTTTTTATATTTTACACAGTTAAACCGTCATTATTACATTTCCGGTGTGTATTTGATATTTTATAAAGTTATACTGTCATTATTACATTTACGGTGTGTATTTTATATTTTACACAGTTATAAAGTCATTAATACATTTCCGGTGTGTATTTGATATTTTGTACAGTTGTTCTGTCATTATTACATTTCAGGTATGTATTTGATATTTTATATATAGCTGTAATGTCGTTATTACATTTCCGATGTGTATTTGACATTTGGCCTTGGAATTGACGTTTGGCGCGTAGGAATACATTACTGTGCACTTGCATAATTAGTGTGAATCCACGATTTCGCTTTATTCTAATTTCTTATTTTGAATCAAAACAATATGGGCATATCAGATGTGAAATTATAATATCTCATGGAAATGGAAAAACAACCAAGATGATGGTATAGTGGAATTACATATGTGAATATATCTGTCAAACTGGAACTAACTATCTTTCTATTCCATGAGATGTCGGAATGTAGAGTCAGCATGTATGACGTCCAATGAATGACGATGGTGGATTTTTGTAGTGAAAATAACAAATTTATTATATTTCTTTTTCATTTTTGTGAACTGGTGTGTAAACTGCATGGTATACAGATATATTTTTAATGACACGCGTAAGCTAAAAATCAAATCATGTAATTAATATAAGAAATGTGAAAACAAGACCAATCGTCACTCGGAAACAACACATACGTCACTACCGTGTTATGACGGTTTGCTTCCTGTTTGCCAGAGTATGTACTGTGACGTCCATCGTTATTTTTGTGGTTTGTTGATAGGTAACCGCAAATAACTTATGTAGACGGCATCGACCATGCACAAACGGCATGCGCAGATGCTTCCAATCAACCCGACACTTGCACGTGCAGGACTAATCAGTTTTAACCCGAACCATACTAAGAACGCCGCTTGTTGTTGACGATCTAATGATAAACATACGAAGTCGGAAAATAAAATGATAGTAATGGTTTTATAATGTTGGTCAGTCAATTTACCGGTGTTTATTTTGGACATGTTGTGTTCAAGTCCGCTTAATTGTTTCGAGCTATGTCTTGTTGATGTAGAAAAGCACACCGGCGACGTAATAGGACCAGGCTGTGAACGAATCTGTAGATGAGATGGTTTTAAAGTTTTAGAGTCTTTGGGGTCAAGAACAACAGAAAATAACGAAACAATAACAAGATCGTTACTCTAACACAATATATTAAAAAGCAGATTAGTTCCATTTTGGTTTTCCATTTTTTTTAAGTTAAGTTTTCGTTTTACCTGAATATTCGATCGGTATGGAAGATAGTCTTTCGGTCTAATCCTATTTCAGGAGGTTGTTGCGTAAATCGTGATTAAATAACTCGTTGAACACTTTCACGTACAGTGACAATAAAGTATCTTAAAGTAACCATACGCTAATATTTGTCTATTTATGTGACAACTCGTTATCTATCTTTCCTATCTAGCAAATGGGAGTGGTGAAAAACACTTACATCAACATATAAAGCACAGAGCCTTCATACAATGGACAGAACGGAGTAAAGGCTTCCACAGTAAAGGGAAACTTTGCACGATAGGTTATGATTCCCTGATGAGTGGTGACTATAACGACAGGAACAGCCGAAAATAGGAGGAAAAGAGAGAGAAAAAATAAAGACAAGACAAAAGTTGTGGATAAAATTCAGCATGGATTCCCACAATGAGTCGCTATTATGCCAGTTGCGAGTGTTGTTTACCTTCGGGTTATCATTATAGTCAAACTCGTTATAATAGTATTGGTAATTACATGAAGTATAGTTGCAAAATCCACATGGAATTGAGAAGAATGACGTATTGGCACCGAACTTTGATTTGATTTATTGTGCAATGCGAGGACATACGAGGAAAAAAAGATAGTGTACTTGTGACATTCTGCAGCAGGCGGCAATATCCATGATTGTCCTACAATAACGGTAATAACAGAGAGCGTTTTAAAAAGACAGCCCACAGGATTGCATATACGCATCACTGACCCAATTATACAAAAAAAAAATCACTGAACCTTGAAGCAGTTGCAAATGCATGGAAAAGGCTACAGTTAGATCATCCACAAAAGGGGTGAATCATTGACCTAAAGCAAAACGATATTCTCGTCATTATAAAGCTTTGTTAATGGCCTCTTGAAATTCATTTATAGCGAATGTACTGAGCCTTTACGTAATATATATCCTACCCCTCTAAGCAACACGAAGTGGAGACAAAGAGTGTTATCCTCTATTAGAAAATAAACGAATTAAATATTTTAAACATTTCTGCGGAGGTTTAATTTCCTGTCTTGTATCACATTAGACATTAGACATTCGTCATAGCTATAGGGAATCCTTACCCGCCATCCGCTAAAATCGGACAATTAAATCTATACCTATTGTAATCGGTGCATGATTAGGAGGAAAAAATTCTTTTTCTAGACGTCTCTCTAACCAAGACTTCTTGACGTGTGTAAACATTCCCTTCACCATGGCTAGATATCAATTTAACGGTAATGGGGCGATAGTATGCTACAGTGTCAATGTGTGACATTTGTTTGCGCACTATAAAAAACGTTCGTCAATTGCCTCATAGTTCTTGGACTTCGTCTCAAAGCGCTGACGATGTTCATCGATGAACATTTTCCATTCAGTATGGCGATGTTGGATGGGGTATGTTATTGAATTGGTCCTTTTGAAATGTCATCTTATTTTACTTGTATTTCTGTAATACACTTCCATGTTGATTTTTTGTGCTTATATTTTGTAATGACGTTCAATTGATCCTGTATTAAAATTACGGTTTTGTATATATATTGGTGAAATTCTCTTGTCATTTACCGTTAACGACATGTATATGAATTGCTGAGCCTTTAGATTTGCTGATCAACTTTGAGTATATAGATAATTATTCAACTAGTGTATTAAGCGCACTGTATAAAGAACAAACAAAACAGTTGATAATAGATTTAAGGTGAAAAATGAATATATTGGTTAAATGTAATGTCAATCATCCCAGAAGCTAATCGATTTAAATTCATCCTTGTTAACAATATATAGATGGACGTAGTTTTTTCACGAGTGCGTAGTAAAGGCCTATTGCAGTTTGTGTGCCTTAACCGCATTTATGTCTAGACAATCCTACGCGACAAATATAGTCCAAGATACCAAAACATCCGCAAAATAGAAAAAACTAGCTTTAAAAAATTCAATAAATAGTTTTACTTAACGTTACGGTCAAGATTATATTCTTCAGGAAAGTTGCTGTCTTATTCTTAAAAAATATAACTATTTAATAAAAGACCCGTCAGCGCAGATTATTACGCATTGAGTACTCAATCCAAGTCCAAAATGGCGGATTACACATTTGTTCTACGCTATCTTACTGTCAGAGATCACTTTGATTCGCTTATATCATCGTCAGCCGTGGAACTCGGAGACGACTCGGACGCTGCCATGCTTGCTGTTTGACCAGCTGCGTTCCGTCTGTGGAAGTGAAAATTAACAGTCGAATTGAATGTGGTATATTGTCCAGAAAATAACATTCCCATTATTTATATCAAAGGATGAGTTTGGGTAGTGGAAAGGGATGGGACGGTACACATGGCGATTCTATATTTATTCCTCGTTGATAATTCACTTGAGAAATCCTTGCTCTTTTCTGCATCATTGAACAGATTTGGAAAATTTTAAACAACATAAGGACCTATAAAATAAGTAGTCAAATGTCTGTCATTTGTCAGACCGGCAGTGTCTTTCATTTCGGACACGGTTGAGTACATCTTGTTGATATCCATTGGGCTCTTTTTGTACCACCTACTGGCAGGGTCGTCTAAAATGACAAAATTATAACAATTAACACTGATATTAGCAATACATTTTGTAGCAATGTCATGATAAAATTCAGTAATTTTGAAAAAAATATCTCATGTTCTTGATGCTTCATACTCCTGAACAGATTTTGTTTCCTTTTTAACATTCCTATGCATCTTAAAGGAAATTTGAAAAATTTATTCAATATCAAAAGATTCTGCTATATTTATTTTTAATTTATCGCTATTGTATTTCTTTTTATTGGTCCCTGAATTTTACCAATATTTGTATCACGGTTGGTTGGTTGTTTGGAAGAATGGTTTGTCTGACTCTTTCCTGGCTGTAGGCCTCAGGTTTGAATTTTCTGATGTCTCATGGATTTGTTCATGTGCTTGTTTGTCAATCTGTCCTGGTTGTATACAATATATTCTGTCCCATTATCTAGTGCAATGTCACGTCATCGAAAATCATGTGTTTCGTTGCCAGCTCGCTATCCGAAATACATCATACACACCATTAAGTACAGGTATGAAGCTGGTGACTTATAACCAAGGGTGTACCATTTGTCGATCTCCTAATCTGTCAGCTCATCAGCAGCTCTGGGTGTGGTCTCTTTTCCCATGTGCCATCTGTTTTCCTTACAGATATCAAAAATGTTGATATTACAGTATCTAGTTCAATTAGGGGAATTTATTCAGGTTTGCTTCCTTCCCTGAAGCTGTACGATAGTTCATGTCTTGTTTAGTGTTTAAAGTATTCAAATTCTGCCGCTGGGACAGGAAACGGTCAATGTCTTTTGCACATACATTTTAAAATCTTATTCCTTTTCCATTGGGATGATCACAATTGCTTGCCATGGCATTTTCTCCACTTTCTGCCTCATTCACAACTCAGTGGTGTTGCTGGCTTCAGCTGAATTGTCTAAACTGTGGCGCATATAACTCTCTCCTTCTAGAATTAATTGACCAAGAAGTTCATGCTCCTGATTTTGAGAGTTCATCTCTTGCTGTTAATCTGAATGTCACCACATAAGCTTCAGACAAGGAAGATAATTTGTAAAAAAAAAAAAAAAAAAAAAGTTCCCCTTTTCCGGGTACTAGCATACATGCATATCATTTCTGATTGGTCAATTATCTAAGTATTTTCTAATCTTGGGTTTGATTGGTCAAATCAGCAAAAATGATATTATTCACTCCTGAAAAATATCAAAAATGTGTTATTTTTCACTAGTGAAAATATCACTTTTATAGAATAAATATTTGTTTATGTTTCACACGTTTAAAACACTTTGTATAATGTATACATGTAAAGCCTGAACATTATCTAAAAGGTTGATTAATTCTGTGCTTTGTTTCAGAATAAATAATCCCCATCACATTGAATTGTAAAACAACAATGAAAATTTACTATTTTTATTAACTGTAATATTGCTTCCTAATTATAATTCCTAATTACAACTGTACAGGAACATTTAATGCGTTTCATATAAAATTCAACAGACAATTTCGACAGAATAGCGAAACCCTATTGATTATTTAAATGATGACACGATCAGAACAAAGAATATAGATAAGACCGTTCAAAAAGTACAAGAGCAGGTGTTCTGCATCATCGACAACACCTGTAATACAAATCTGGATCGCGTTACATGCTCAACATGACAACAAACAAAGGAACCACTGGGTATACCAACAAGCATCATAAAATTCTGACAAAGGAAGTGGAGAGTTTCCAAATGAAATAATGACGTCATCAATTAAACTTACCCATGGTGTTCACCAAGCCGCATCTCTCGGAAACCTCGTGGTGTTAATTTTTACGTCAGTAACAGCTATGCAGGTACTTGATGGTAGCCCAATGCGATGTCATAACCTTTGTATGTAATCTGTATTTCTCACCCTGCCAACGTATTACCCGGATGGCAGATTAGACAGCATGTGAATAACTACGACAATGATGACCCTCGTGTAACAATGGAGGCGGGTTTCAAGTTCATGGAGCGAAGCAGAAAGGATTTAATTGACAAATGAAAAAAAAAAAAAAAAAAGGCATAAGACATAAGAAAGTTTACATGATATAGTCCCTATACAATACATGATAATGATTGGTTAAGTAAAAATTGTGGTAAAATTGAATACTAGTACATGTATGTTTATTTTAAAAAAAACTACAATGCAGTACTGAAGTCTTTGAAGATACTCCATATCACGTCATTTTTGTGTGTGGTAGCAATGCTAGCTTTTGTCCAATTTGAAGACTGATTTGAAGACTAGGTTATAGTCTTACATATATAACTTTGATATTATTAATCCGGAATAATGTCTCCATTTGGAATGGTGCTAAATAATCAAAATAGAACAAAGTAAATCGATATTAGAGCTTTATTTTAGTAGGGTGAATATCCTGCTCAGTCGTGAGTTTATGCAATGAATATAAAGTTTTGAACATGTAATCACATGATCCATTAAATATTGGGACACGACAGTAAATACTGACAGTCAACACTTACAGTTAATACTGTAGTCATAAAGCTATATTTAATCTAAAATAAGAAAATATAAATTTATCATCTAACCAATAAAGATCAGGTAATGTGTGCCAGGATTCCATCTTTTGATTTCCTTTCTGTTGTTTTATTTCAGTGGTGGATTTCAATTGTCTGTGTACGTGTTGAGAAGACGGTTAACTTGAGTAAATTTGATGTTGGACGCATTTGACATATTGACAGAAAAAATATGGCAGTATTTGAAAATAGATCTGTCGTTCTACTCCTGAACAATATCCCTTGGGATTAGTTGTGGTAATGTATTTTTATTGCCATATACACTATTAACATTTTCAAAAATAGCACGATTTAATCAAAATATTGATTTGGCGTTGAATCTAAAATATTATCATGAAAACGCTCCACCAGCTGCACGGAAGAATAATGACTGCTCTCCAGTTGTCTCCCGCTTCCATTCGAATTGAACAGCCACACAAAATATCATTTTAGAGAGTTTGTTGTGACTTTGATAAAAACTCTACAACTAATTAACAGGCAAAGCTTCATTTATTTAATATTAACTGATTGATTCACATAGAGGCCTTCTTTTGACCGCCTTTCACAAAGGGACTAGCATTCGGACGATTTACCTGATCGGGAAAGAATTACAACGTTTAAGTGATGATTATGAATTTATCTTAATTGCAAATGGACATATCTAAAGCATATCTAGATCTAACAGAACAGTCCCATTCACTTCCTCTAAATTCAGCCTTGATAACCTCACTTGCATGTTATTTCTGACTATTAAATTGGTCAAATTCATGGGAAAAAGGAAACAGATTAAATTTGGTAGGTTCACTGAGTCTAACTTATTATATATAATATTATGCGTCTGGTTCATGATAAAGGGATACAAAAGTGTTTTAAATCGTTCCATTCGGATATCTTGATTAGTACTCTTTGTCAAGGTCACGTCATTTCAGTGTGATACCGCTATACAATTACTTTTTTACATCTGTGTAAAACCTCTCCTGTTGCCTGGACGAAACGAGCCAGCAAACTATTTCTCCGCTAATAAGAAAATATTGGACAAGTTACAAATACGTTAGACGATTAAGTATGCTGTTGTCAATATGAAGCAGTGCTGATAGTAAAATGTCACCATTTGCATGTATATTACATAAATAAACTACAGAAAATATTCCTTGTTAACACATCCTGAACAACATATACATCTTGGCCCAAGTAGGCATCAGTAGTGTATTTTACACGTACAATCACCCTTGGCATTCCTCTACTTACTTAGTATTTAATCAATACCTTTAACTGTCTACACTACCAATAAATCCTGTATAATACTAAAGTCTAATTCACGGAAACCTAATCAGCTCGCATCACAAGAATGTGACGTCATTTCCGCTGATATTATCCTGAGGCGGCAGTACCTTTTGTTATCTGGCAAAAGCAGGAAATTACATTTCCCCCTTGGCGAAGACATGACTGTATATACTACCTTAATACGACATCTCTTGCGACGGATCTATACCAGATGATTACATGTATGAAGGACTGTACACTATCTTAGAAATGAAGTGGAAGGAGAGATAATGACATTTTTAACGACAAACTCCCATTAGCGTACCTGATGAACACCGTGGGGAATGTCGAGATTGTCAGATAATACAGCACTAGTTGAGCAGTCAATTTCAGTTTGGTATTTCATCAAACAAGTTGCGTCATTTGGTATATTGGGCGTAGGTTTCTATTTTCATATCTAACATTATTGCTGAATATCCTAAATTTGTCATCTATAAACATCAGAAAGGTGATGAACTCGTAAAGGCAACGACTGCACATATACGCGAATGTATTTCGTGTTTTGCTTATTTTAGGGTATTATTTCATCAAACAAGTTGCGTCATTTGGCATATTGGGCGTATATTTCTATTTTCATATCTAACATTTTTGCTGAATATACTAAATTTGTCATCTATAAACATCAGAAAGGTGATGAACTTGTAAAGGCAATGACTGCACATATACGCCTATGTAATTCGTGCTTTGCTTATTTTAGGCTATTAAACAGCTGAGGTTATGTAAACATACTATATCCACAGAGGTTAGTACACCTTTGAAAGTGACCACTCACTAAATATGGCATTAACGCAACGTAGCAATGGCAAACACTAGTAATATATTAACTGTATATCTAGTAAAGATTCCTAGCATTTGTTTTGATATTTTTACTTCAATAAGGATATTTCAGGACTCTTTCTAAGAATTGTGGGGTCACTGATGACACCAGTTTACTGACAATGGGAGAAACAGTCTCTACCACGGAATTGAAAGCGTGACTTCAAGCAGCAAGCTACAACTAGTAACTTGATGTTTTGTTGTTAGTGTTAGGGCTGAGGACAGTACCAATAGCCTTCATTACGTGAACGAACGATCACCTCAAGGCCAAATTGTTTAGAAAGTAGGAAATATACCACAAATGGAACAAGTTCTTACGGACTCATTGAGCTTGGATAGCAGCTAAAAGTATTATGCTCATAACAGTCAAATAATTCATAAGATGAGCGTTGCTTTTCTTTGATTGTGTTTTATATAATATCCTATCAGACATTTTATTTTGTCTGATAATCTACAAGACCGTACTTTTTTACCATCGCAAGACCACATTAGCATTTTATGGTCTAGATGGCCGTTAACATATAACAATAATATCCGAGCTACCACACTATCAGTGTATAGATTGCATAGATTTACAGTGCTAGACATGTAGAATGTCAGCGACATATGACTAACAAGTTTTATATATAAAGTTTTCTTTTTTTAATAGTGCAATGTTTAAAATTGCAAATCATATATGATCAAACTAAATTTTCAAATGAAAAGGTAAATCACTGAAAGCTAAACGCAACATTCTAAAGGATAGGATGCTTCTTAATAGGGGCCGCGGTGGCCGAGTGGTTAAGGTGTCCCGACACGTTATCACTAGCCCTCCACCTCTGGGTTACGAGTTCGAAACCTACGTGGGGCAGTTGCCAGGTACTGACCGTAGGCTGGTGGTTTTTCTCCGGGTACTCCGGCTTTCCTCCACCTCCAAAACCTGGCACGTCCTTAAATGACCCTGGCTGTTAATAGGACGTTAAACAAAAACAAACCAAACAAACCAAATGCTTCTTAATAACATGTTTTGTCTATCACTATTACGTGAGCGTGGACCTTAGTGTTGAAAATCCGTGTGCATTTGATCGTGCTGTGCACCCATTTCCGACCAGAAATATCCTGACAAACATGCATGGTCAATAACAGCGGGGTTGTATTTCGATGACATAAGCCTTCTGTGTAACGAGTTCCCGACATGCCTTTATTATCTGTATCATGTTCCACTGATTGACATGACTTTGATTACCAGCAAACTCGCTCGAGACGAAAAATTCAGACAAATAAACACTATAATCGGAGACAAAGACCATTCCATTTCTACTACTCCTGATGCATACCATGGTCGATAATGCTTCGTTTGCATGCAATCCAGCATCACCTGATCATACTGAAATGCATGTCAAGGTAATTCAGGCATGCACTCGCCATCATTAGAAACACTTATCTCTGTCATTAAGTTGTAAATGATGACGTATATACTGAACACAATATTGTGTTGTTTACTTTCATGGCATGATATATCAGTGATAACATTTGAGACTGTTATACAAATAAATAAAAAACGGATTGGATTTCGAATAATAGCTAGATTTGTATACGTCGTTCTTTAAAAAACTAAACAAAACAAAAAATTCGAATCGATAAAAATATTAACAATACATATATTTTTTTTTTTCATTTTTGCAAATTGATGATGCGTCATTGGTTATCCTTTATTTGGAGTCGTTCCTTAATATTCTCGATCTCTCTCATTTGTTCACACTGTACTGCAATACGTTTGAATTATGTAAACGGAATACGGAATTAGTTACCTTTTACATCCTGTACGTATACAGACTGCATGTCTGATATTGCCAATACGTAATATACCTCTAAGTCTAGGAATGCTGTGAAAATACTACGCCTTCGACACCTTCATTATATTGCTAGTGCTTCCGTTTGGAGATGTATCACACTTTTGTGTCAGCCAAGGATACATTGAGGCATAATTGATTAGTACAGTGTCATAAAAAGAATACATTTTGTAGTGTTAGCTTCATATAAAACATTAAGGCGTAAATGCCTTCCATTAGGTTTATTGTTATTCCTGAACATACATATCTAAAGAAAGGGAAAAGTCCGGTAATATGGGACCATATCACCTGTATAAAACCCGAGTACCGTATTTGTCATAGTGCAAAACCAACTCTTAAAAGAAACCAAAAGAAAACTAAATTTACATCATCATCTTTGTATTTAACAAAACATTAATTATCATAACGAATACAGTTTGCATATTTTGTCGTTTGCCGTATGGAAGGCAAACTTTTCAAATTCCGAAATTATTTTGGAGAGTTATCTTTCTTTGTACTTAGCTGCATATTACCTGGGCGTGACTTTATATTACCCGTCAGAATCAGAACAAAGTAAATCTTTGGCCAATGAATTTTTTAGATTGTCCTTTTCACCATGACAAATATCCTTAAATTGTTAGATTTGCCGAATGATTTTATCAATACGATGGATACAAATGGAGCATTTCATATATCGTACATTATATACACACATCAGGATTCTGTTTAGGAGTATCTGATGTAACCATGGTAAACGTATGGCGGATTGTAATTTGGACCAACATTGGCATTTACAGTTTTCTGCTTGACATCCACCATTTGATTTAATTGTAATGAGTGGTTAGTAAAATAAAATAAAAGTAAAATATTACCTAGTAGGGCGTCATGCTGTTCTGCCCAGGTGTCGCATTTCAATTTTGAAGAAAAACCTTGACTGGACAACGTCTTCTCTGACCTTGGTTGTTACAATATCCTAAATTTCCAAACAAATAAGTGAAACCATTCTCTAGCTAAAGTTTCTAAGGTTGATGTTTAATTAGATAGTGTATTCTCTTAAAGGTATCATTATTACTCCCCGATCATCGTTGTTATAAATGTGGAGATCGAAGATGAACAGCCAAATCAAACAGCAAGAAAAGGGCTATTGGATATTAATTGATAGAATTACCGCATATTTGTGGGTATGACGGGAGCAGTATCTCGCGATAGACATTTGTATTTATTGAGTGACATGAACTTTAATCATAAATGAAAAATTAAAACTGCACTATTGATTGGCAAGGTTAACGGTAATACTGCTTCTGCAATCATATTTAAAGTACTTATGACTCCAATTCGTTAAGGTAATTATTTTCCTTAATTAGTACTTGCATGCAATATAGGAAAATTAAATTAAAGAACAAATCTTCAAGTTAAAATAGTTCGTTAAGTGTAAAGAGTATTTCAATGTCAAATCAATTATTACAAATATCAATGTCTAAAGTAATTAAAGCATCAATAAACGTTCTTAAGCAATTACTATAAACTATGTGTCAAGTCTTTTTATCTGCACGTGAGATTCCCAATAAAGACATCGACTGCCACATGTTCAACTGTATCATTAATTTCTGGCTACGCGGCTGCCTCAAAACAAATTGTTTCTAAATATTAACTGTGTGTGTTTTCAATTTGTACTTCATGACAATTACTACGTCCGTGTAATGTAAGTCATACATGTACAGTTACTGTTGTCAGCCTAACTTGTCCTTTTTTTCTTCATTTTCTTATCGTCTATGCAACATCTAATACACGGAGATTGAAGATTGGAAAGATATTGTCTGCATAAATGATGTAGTTTACCCAATGAAAATATATAAGTATCCCTTTACTTCTATTTCTCAGTTGCATTCAGTTGGAATTTGCAATTGCTCTTTTTTCACATTTGTATTATTATAGTACATTAAACGATTATAGTACCTTTAAACATGAAACTAAATGATTATTGCATATTTTACGCATGAACTAGATCCTTATAGTAAGTCAAACTAGAGAATTAAAGTACGTTTAAAGCTGACAGTGCAAGTTAAAAGCTTAAGTCTGCCCGTCCTTAGATACGACACAACCATAATTGGGGGATGTCTCGGAAACGATTTTTGGAAATCTGTACATGTATTATTTTTTTTTAATCTCAATTGGATGCTTTTTAACTTGCACTGTCAGCTTTTTAACATCAAATTAGATAATACTAGTACCTTAACGATTGAACTAGACACTTATAGCACGTTAAACGATAAAACTAGATAGTTATAGTACCTTTAATGATCTAACTAAATAATCAAAGAATATCTAATGATTAAACAAGATGATTCTAACACATTTAACGATTAAACTAGATAATAATAGTATTTTCAAAGATTAAACTAGATAATTATAAAATGGCCTATAACGATTAAACTAGATAATTATAGTACCTTTAACTAACAAACTAAATCATAATAGTACATTTAAGGATCTAACTAGATTACCATAGCACATTGAAAGATCAAACTAAATAAGTGTGGTGTAATATATCGTTGCTGACAGGCTGTGAGAGGAATATATATTTTAATAACAAGGACGAGCGTCTTGATACGTTGTCGCCATTTTATTCAACTAATTATAAAACATATCTCGGACCAACATATCCGGAATCAAGTACAAACTAATAAAACAAAATGGAATGGAGTTATTTCCCCTTAGAGCATAATACATAACAGTGGTACCTTACACAATCTCATTAGATATCTATAGCACGCTTACCGATTAGACTAGATTATTATAGTACATAAAAGAAGTAAACTGGATGATTATAGTACATTTAACTATAAAACTAAATAAGTACTTATCTAATTCAATCGTAAATCATATTTAGATAACTATGCGAAAAGATGCGAAGACTTTTTTGGTATTTCACTTAGTAAACAAAAGCAACATAGAATATCGACATTACAAACGAAACCGTAATTCAAACTGAAAATCAATGAATCGAGGACAAATATATATCTTGTTTTGTATGGAGACTCCTGAAAAAGAACTAGGAATAGCTAACCGGAGGTGATTAAGAGCAAACCGTATCTTTCTAGAAAAAAATTGGGTTACGTCACAAGCTCAGATGAGATTAGGGTGGTGACAACGGAACCATTAGATTCAAGAAGTATCAAGCACAACTGACTTGATATCGCATAAGGAAATATCATATTTTCAAATCAGATCATTATGTCGGCCATCAAGCTCTCTCGTCGTCTTCATCAATCTGGATCTCTTGAAGCCTTGTGTTGTTCATTCCTACGTCAGTAGTCAACATCTGTATCAGGAATCCAGGTTATAGGAACATGTCCTTGAATATCAAATCAATTGGGACCTATACAATACATGTATACGTATATATGTAGGTAGGGGTGTAGGAATATTGTTATTGAGGAATGAAATCATCACGCTCATCACTCGACTTGTATACGCTGTCAATTTTAATTACGTTGTAAGAAAAGTTCGAGGTAAACTGCTGTTGTTGGAGAGTTTGTTGCATCCTATATTTCAAGTTCTACAGGGTATATGCGATCGACTTGGTCATTTCTTTTTCATTTAAGCATTGATGTCAATTTATTTTAGTTTCATCGGGGTATGAAAAACAATTGTTTACGCGGATTCATACAGAAGCTTGCAAACACATTTTTTTTCATACCCCTATGAAACTGAAACATAATTAACGGCAACGCTTATAATTAATTTTTGAAAATAATTTTCTAATTTAAAACATGTTTTATGTACAATTTTACTGGTTTTATATGGGATTCTTTTTCTCAAATCAATACGCAACGTCAATTGTCGCATTGTGACGTCACATTTTTCGCGCCATTCTCGGATTTATTTTCGTAGTGGTATGAAAAAAAAATCTCAACCTATTAGAATGCCGCATTCTGCGTACAAACAATGGAAAATTAATTATTTGTTATTGAAAGATAATAACAGTATACCGATAAATGAAATTGAAGGACTTTACAAGGCATCTGTTGTCTGTTCTAGTTAGATTTGCAACATTTTAAGCAGACTTAATAAACCAATGACAAAACGTTTCGCGCACAAAATAAGCGTATTTGAATATACAATTTGTAACACAGAAAGCGTATACTGGAAACATGCTTTAAATGTTTTTACAGCTGTTTCGCCCTTCTGGACCTAACCCGATATGTTAGAGGCCAAACGTTTGATATGGTAATCCATCATTGACTTAAACAAACGTTGAACTATTGAAGATGTGTTGCACGAACTCAATCAATTTGGTGAAAATTCATCATGTCTATGCGATCTGAAGTTGTGTCAGAATTCATCAGCATCTGGATATGGCATACTTGATTACGGCCAACCTCGGTGACAGCAATGCTTTTAATCCACGATTGATATATGACAATATTGTTTTTAAATAAAAATATTGAACATTACGGAAATAAAGAGAGTATAGAATTGCAACTTAAATCATGCAACATATATTGATCAATTGGTATTAATCAAAATGTATTTGTACATTTGTACATCACAGATAGATGAGCAATATTCGCCCAGAATTCTTTCCTATACTCAAAACATTGTACAAAAATAGTTTCTGAAAGACAATCGATTTCCACTGAATGATGTTACAAAACCTGTGAAGTTTCCAAACCGTTTTGTTTCCGATCTGTACTATTACAGACGTTACGTTGTGATGTTCCACACCTCATCCAGCCCGCAAACCGAAATGTGTTATATCTTGCTTCTAAATCTGCACCTTTTAACAAAAAATTGAGAATGAGTTTTAAAGTAATCACCTCTAGTCTATATATGGAATAATTGTAGACAGTAATTATTCACAAGCTTGTGACATGCGGGTAAAGTGAAACAGGTATGACGTCATAGCGATGAATTATAAATACATCCGTATAAATCCGTCTGTTCCTGTACGGGCTTTCACAGAATTACATGCAGGAATACCATATAAAAACCCAAAAGATGGATGACTCTGAAGTAAAAAGTGATAAAAAATATATAAGAGTTAGCATATGTATGTTTGTTTGTTTATAGTTTATCGTCCTCTCAACAGCCAGGACCATATGTGTCCATAGATGATGGCGCCTTTTATAGATGCTTGCTTGGAGTGCGTCCTATTCTTGTTTGTAATGCAATATAACATGTTACCTATATAAATGTTACATACGCTTTTAACAGCAACCTTGACTTCTATAGGAGATTGGCATGACTAGCTAAATTGTCAAATTCTTATTTTCATGCTGTATCAATGACTTACAAATGAGCATTGTACAAATGATATAAGGTCGAAAGAATAGGTGAGTCATTCTGGCATATGTCAGAGTAAAATTTGTTTATTGGGTTAACCGCTTATCGAATACCACGTAAATAATGCCATTGTATTTACATAGAATACATTATATGTCGTCATTCCTAATGTGTCCACCAGTTGTTGCTGTTGTTGTTGAAACATGATAACCAAACCGCTTTCTTCCGTCCCGGTTTTGATGAACTTATGTGAGACAATGATTTGTCTTCATTGATATATTAATATTTATGCTCGGATGGAATATCTAAAAAAAAGCATGGTTAACTGTGTCGTCTTCAGAGAGGACCTTGAGCGATAATGGCAAAACTTGGGATCTTTATAATGTGCCTTTGTCGTCTATATTCCATTTCTTCATGTATTCCTAGCTACCCGTCATCATATGAGTTCTGTTGTTAATCTCCTCCCTAGCAATCAGTCGTCATAGGAACCTTATTGTTGATGTCCTCCCTAACCACACGTCCTCATATGACCTAGTCTGTTAAGGTCCTCCCGAACCACCCGTCCCCATATGACCTAGTCTGTTAATCTCCTCCCTAGCCACCCGTCCTCATATGACCTAGTATGTTAATGTCCTCCCTAACCACCCGTCCTCATATGACCTAGTCTGTTAAGGTCCTCCCTAACCATCCATCCTCATATGACCTAGTCTGTTAATCTCCTCCCTAGCCATCCGTCCTCATATGACCTAGTCTGTTAAGGTCCTCCCTAGCCACCCGTCTTCATATGACCTAGTCTGTTAAGGTCCTCCCGAACCACCCGTCCTCATATGACCTAGTCTGTCAATGTCCTCCGGAACCACACGTCCTCATATGACCTAGTCTGTTAATCTCCTCCCTAACCATCCATCCTCATATGACCTAGTCTGTTAAGGTCCTCCCTAACCACTCGTCCTCATATGACCTAGTCTGTTAATGTCCTCCCTAGCCACACGTCCTCATATGACCTAGTCTGTTAAGGTCCTCCCTAACCACCCGTCCTCATATGACCTAGTCTGTGAATCTCCTCCCTAACCACCCGTCCTCATATGACCTAGTCTGTTAATGTCCTCCCTAATCACACGTCCTCATATTAACCTTGCTATAAGTATCCTTTCAAGCCATCGGTCCCCACAGTGCTTATACAATGTGGTTGTTAATGTCCTCCCTAGCAACCGGTCACCACCCGTCTTCATATCACCAAATATGGTAATGTCCTCCCTAGCAACCGGTCACCACCCGTCTTCATATCACCAAATATGTTAATGTCCTCCCTAGCCACCTGTCTTCATATGAATCGTGTTATAAGTATCTTTTCCAGTCTTCGGTCCCCAGCCGTCCTCATATGACGTAGTCTCTTTATGAATTTCCTAGCCACCAGTCCCCATATGAACCTTGCTATTGGTATCCTACCTAGCCACCGGTCTCCACCTGCCATAATACAATCTGGTTGTTTATGTCCTCCTTAGCCACCCGTCCTCTTATGAATCTTGCTATTATTATCCATTCCAGCCACTGGTCACCACTTTGCTAATGCAATGTGGTTATCAAAATCCTTCTCAGCCACACGCCCTCATATTGAAAGTCAAATTCACATTCGTGTTTTTCGTCCGTGAATTATTAACATATCTTGCGTCGGGACCGCCTTAGGTTTGTGGCAAGATGTAGTCTGTGTCGAGAAAAAATATTTATATTATTATTATTTTTTTTTCATTGAGAAATAATTTTTACCTTAATATATTGAACCTTAGGTAGCACACTACAGTATGACAGGCTGGCCATGGGCGATTTTTTGTTAAGCAAATAACTCCTGTATTATGATATGCATAAAAATGAAAAAAAATAAATGTACACTATAATTGGTATATTCAGTATGAAGTAGTACATACAGGCTTCACATTTGTTAAAACAAAAATTAATAAATTGGTTCCGGATTTTAAATTTCCGGATTTTCCTCAAGTGTGTTTACACTGGAATGTTAGTTTTGCCTACAGCGAAAAATGGAAGCCCACAGAAAAGGTGAGATAGCGGAAAAACTTAATTTACAACATATGTCAAAACAAGATTAATTCTGTCTTTGGGATAGAGATATTTAATTTTAAATAGGTTTCAGAAAAAAAATTGTGTAGAGAATTGTGTCATTTTTGGTCAAATATCATAATATTTTGCAATTTTGAGAATTTTTTAAGCTGTTACCATGGTATTCACAGCTCTAAAAAATCACAGAAAATATCAGTTTACTTATCCTTCAAAGCTCTATCAAAATTGCAAATGTTGTACAGATTACAAATATATATACTTTACTAGAGGTTATATGTAGGGTTAACTGGCAATGTTTACATATCTAAAACATGTGTCATATTTTTCAAAATTGGGCATTTTTACTGTACACTGCTACCTTAGTACCCTTAGGGATTGATGGGTGTGAGATTAAGTGGTCAAGTTCAGACCAAGATTTGCAAGTACCGCATACTCTTCACCCCAAATCTAAACGATGGTTTCCTTTTGATTTTCGGATCCACATTTCAAACATTGCCTTATTTACCAAAACCATATGTATTAATTGCATTCTTAAAACTAATCAGTCAGTGTTATTGAATTACAACTTTACTGTAGTATATACTTATTTATACGACCGAGCAGTTTCATTAAATGTCGTCCGAGTAGTCTCCCTTAACATGCATATGATAGGGCCTAATGGTATACAAGTTGTCTCCCTTTACCTATTGCAGATAGGAAAGCAAATTAGCTTCATTTCTAAAGGAAATCTCAGGGATCTGCTTGAATGCACTATACATGTACTTGGATATATTAGGCATTAAAGAGACCACACTGACGCTACCTTTACTCTTTATAGTGTCGAGGTCTTTATTTTCCTATGTTTGTACCGATTTTATTAGGAAGGACATCTTATTTTCTTCAAACACTACTCATCAGTTGTCACGACATTGTTTATTGCGGAACAGCGGGATAATCCCTCAAAATTCGTGACGATATTACCTTCTGTGAAGTCGATTGACCAGAAAGCATATGTTCGAACGCCAGTTTGTATGGCAAAGGCTACTGATTCTGTCTCCAGTGGTTAATAGAACACTTTTTTCTCCGACGAGATATTCAGCAAAAACACACTTTACTTTATTATTGCTTCAATGAAATCGATATCTCTCTTTATCGACATGTTGTTAATAGAACTTTCATGATCACTGCTTTGGGACAGAAAAACACCCAAGATCGGCCTACTACACATCTTTCAATAATTGTGATATATCGCTTTTCATTCTAACTTCCTTACTTGACTATACGTCTAATATGACCTTATTTATAACTAGGTAAAATCCCCGTCCAGAAAATACGAGTCATTGGTTTTACCCAAAGTAATGTTCAAATAGTTGGTGATATTTCTAATATACATTTCCCCACGTGACTATGCGTTTTACATGGCCTAAGGATGGAGTCCCCGTCAATACGAAGCGGATCACTAGTTTTGTCCATTACTCAGACAAACAAATGCCCAGATAAGTTGTACTTAATAATGTTGCTTGATATTAGACTTAACAGTAAGGCATATTTACTCCAGTGCCAATAGGTATAACACTTAAGTTTGATATTACAATCAATGAGGAAACTCATATCGTCGATGACCTTACATTTTGTATTTGTTTCGAAGACGTAAAACGACAACCCAATAAACAACCATCGTCGGATTATGATAATGAGTATGATAATGATAGATTATGATGTTAAACCTTTGTTAAACTGATAGAAATTTTATCTCTATATTAAGGTCTATATTTGTTGAATTTGTGAATGTTTAAACTTTATTTTTTAGTACAAAACTGTATCGTGCAACTCTTTATAGGACACGTCAGTGATGGTGGGACCGTAATTGTGGAAGAGGACATCCAGCAAGAAACTCAAGAATATCAAATTGGGCTAAGGATTTTTTTTTCAACTTTTCATTCAGAAAGGACATGAAATGGGTATGTATATTCTGAACTGCGAAACTGTAATCTCTATTGTATCCATGAATGATTATTGGTTTCGACAAAATTTGTAATTGACCTCTGGCTGCCCATTATTACTTCTCGTTGAATAAGGTTTCTTGTGTCAAAACCTGATCTAATGACTAACGGGAGTTAGCTCGCCTGTCCTACCTTGACGACCTGGATGCTCGATGGTTGCTTTCAAATTTTATCATCTCTGTACTGTTACTTTACGGCTCTTAACTTTTCGAAAATTTGATAATTGTTGTTGATTTATCTTGCTATATATCAACTTGCACTGTCAGCAAAGACAAGAAATCTTTTCAGCCCAACTGATATCATAAATCTGACATGTAATATCGTAATATGCTGCTGCATATGTCTGCTAGGTCCTAGGCGTCATGATATATCAGTTGGCTGTTGTGAGCACATTATTTCACCGCCCTTTTTTTACAAACATAATTTTCAATGCGGCTTTGGTTTTTCTCAAATTTCGACTATTGATCCAAAAATAACTAAAGATTCTTAGAAGGACGAAACAGCTGTATGTGCAGTTTTATGTTTCTTATTCAATATTGTAAAAGTTTGTTGTACATAAACAATCTATTTCTATTCATCTAATACTTGTCTTATTTAGACATGCCATTAACGTTTTGATGTTTTATTGAGGTTTAGGGGTATTTTGCTGACCTCTAAAATATTGAACGCACTCAAAATATTCAAACATTGCAAATGTAGAGTTTGTATAATTTGGTTTAACGTCCTATTTACAGTCAGGGTCATTTAAGGTCTGGATTTTGAGGTGGAGGAAAGCCGCAGTTCCCGAAGAAAAATCTCCGGCCTTCGGTCAGTACCAGGCAACTGCCCCACATGGGTTTCGAACTTGCTACCCATAGCTGGAGGACTATTGATAAAGTGTCGGAACACCTTAACAACTCCGCTACCACGGCCCCTTTTTGATATAAACGACTGTTTCAACAATTTCAAGACGTTAGCTAAATAGTTTAGCCTACAATAAATCTTTCTGATATTGTTTTGTGTGTTCATTGTTACCTTAAGGATTTTGTAGTAAGAACAAAGATACAGAAAATTAGATAACTCTGATGTCAGCGTTAACTAGAGCTAACTTTTTTATTATTGTTGACACATCAATTGGATCCTGCATATCTTCTTCCAATCATCGACCCTGGTGGTTGAAAACAAAATAAAAACTTTTCTGTTTCATGTATTCATTTTTATTCACATTTAAATTAAGCTACATTCAATAACATTTTCATGGACGACCAATATCTTCATATTGAAATAATCAAACCTTAAATATTTTAAGCAATTAACATTCTAAAAGGACATTCAAATGTATTAACTGTACACAAATAGGCGGATAATCAAATACCAATACTGAAATAAATAATAATGAAGCAATATGATTGAAGTAATGGGTACGGCGGGAAAAGGAAATCTTATGGTAAATCACACTAAAGATGTTCATTTCCATTTTCAGACACAATGTGTCGAAAAAATAGTTTTTTTAACAAAAATATCACAATCTCTTTCTCTGAAAACTTCTAAGAGTACAAGACTGAATTAATTTTATGAAAATATTTTTTTGTGGATGTTGTCTTTTTGAAATAATGTACTACAATCATTATATGTAATCAAAATATATTAATTGTTGTTATCAAAACATGCGCTGTATATCGTCACGACGTGATGTGATGATCACAATATCATGATCGAAGCAGGAGGAAAACTATTCCAATGTATTTGACAGTGTATTAAATTCCTCGAATCTCAAATCGTGGCTTAGATTCTTTTGAGTTGGCATTTCATGGTTTTATTTTAGAGGTCACTTGATATTCTTAACGTCAAAAGTAAAGCCTCATACGAATAAGTTGCATGGACATGTAATCTCAGCCTGTTATATTATACCGAATTTACTAGGGCTACGATTTTGCAACTTATTGCCTTCACACTTTATCTAAATATATTTCCCTTTCAATTAAACCATGACTAACGTTCGAAATGTTTAAGTTTTATATTGAAAGAAGAAAATGCAACGGTTAACAACATTTCAAAGGTAAAATGACCAATTTACACAGCCAATACAAATTCAAAATGAAGTACTCTTCACCAGTACCTAGGCATGAATTAACATGTCACACATCGAATCATTCTAGGAATTCCAAAACTGTTTATTCATGTGCGAGTAAAATGTGTTTTTATTATTTCTTCATAATGTATATCGCCATCGAAAATACACAGTATAGAAACTATAAAGTACAAAAGTACAAATATATTTATAATTGAATGTACATTTGAAAATTACAATACCATACATAGAAAGACATTCTGTTATATTATAAATAAAATAAAACGACATTACGTGATAAACCAAAGGCAATTAGCTTTGTTCCTATTAAATATTGATATACCGAAGCAGATTAAGTGTTCATGTTCTTGATCAATTGTTGCACATAAATATGATAATGTTATTGCTTTATAAAATTGAGGTTACTCGAACCATCATTGTTCTTTATAAGGGCATAAGGCGACGGCATTTGGGACTACTGTGTGACTTACACTCCTCTACATGCGGACATGAAAAATAAAATGCCCCATGGCAACAATTTGGATGATTGTTTGCTGTCTGTTTTTCCTGTAATGTGACTCTTGGTAATACCTCAGATTTTTGCCTATTTATACAATGTTCGTCTGAGCAAAACCAATATTACCTTTATCATAACTGTTATAAAGACAAACTCTTTGTTTGACGTTCAGTTTGTAACGGGTAAATGGGGGGTCAGTCAGCAAAGCCTTGAACCAAATTGTCAGCATATGACATGTCATATGAGTGATTTATGACCTTTGAGTGCTTAGCCGTTGCAAGGATGTAAAAACACCCTTCTGCAACCCATTCTGAAAAAAAAACTGCCAAAATTACGTAACAAACAATCCAAACAAGATGGACAAACCAATGATATTCAAATGTTCTAAGTTTCGCAGATGAACACTGTGCCGGTCTTATATTGACCAAACTTCCATGTTGCTAGTTTCATTAATGTTTTAGATTTGCAGTCACAGACGTCGTGGTTCGACACCTTTTCTTCTCTCCGGCTTTTCCAGAATGGCAGCTAAAACTTGATGTGCTGGTAATGTAATACGTGATGTCACGTTCTTGCATCGCGTTATACGTTTCGGAAAATACAATCCTTATCAATAGAAAATTTAACTGGTAAACTTTGTTTGAAATACAGTTTGACATGTTAACTTTGGGAAAGGAAACACACTTTGGTCTGGATAAAGATATTATATGCAAAACAGAGAATTTCATATAACCATGGTTTAAAATGAGACGAGGTGACCACTTAACTTTTACAGGTATTACTTATTTATGAATGGAAATTTATACCCTGAGATATTTTCTCCGGATTTGTTCTTTTTTTAAAGTGATGAGTAAACACCCAACCCTTGCCAGTGTAGGGTATTATATATACAACATTTCAAATACGATATCGACGCTTCATTAGTATAAAAGGAATCAGGAAATAAGAGAGCTTAATCTACTTTAAGTTAACCATCAGTCAATGTAATTAAGATCAGACTTGTAATTTCCGTAGAGGAGTGAAATGTACAAGTCTAATTTTAATCACATTGCCCATATTTTGCAAACAATATGTCACTGTAACCCATTGCATGCACGTCAATATTCACATCTGAATGGATTGATAAAATTTCCTAATTATTATTGGTTTATACGTGTTTTGTTTTGTTTCCCTTTAATCAGACAGCATAATCCACCTGCTGTACACTATAGCGATAGGTGTACGAGTTATATATACTAAATGTCCGTTCAATTAACTACGTTAACATGATGTTGTTAATAAACATGAGTTGTTCTGTTTGATAGAAAATGGATGAACTCAGTAGATACATGAAGTAGTATACATCTGTATTTATACGTGGCTACAAATTAACGGCTAACACGACCGTATCTCTCCCGCATACTCACTTCCGGTATTGGTAAACATTATACACTATCAGGGCAGTACATATATATATGCTGTTCCTTTTCCTTTATGTTTTTATTGCAAACAACTCAAGATATTCCTGAATGATGTTGACCATTCCCTTCTCCATTTCTTTCATCAGAAACAGCACCTGCCGCTTTTGATAATACAACATTCCTCACCTGTTTCCAGGGATAAAAAAGACATAAAATTTCTCTTCCGTTGATTTTTTATGCTTGGTGGATACGATTTAAAAGGGTGCCAATTCATTTATCTATTTTATATATAAGATAAGCTCTCTCTCTATATATTTGTGTTTAGCATATTTTTTTCCATATACTTAATATTGAGCACTTGTGGAAGATACATAATTTTAGATTTCGGTGATAGTAACAATTTCTGATGCCATTGCTTCGTAAAAATAGGTAATAAACGAAAAGGTCTACAAGAAAAATCACATGATTCTTCATCACGACACGAGAGGAAAACACTAAAACAACCTACATGCAATCGGGTAGTCAAATCTTTACTTAATAAATGTTAATTGAATAAATAAGTTATCAAATTATGCTCGGGAAATTTAGACTGACGAAGCAGCCCTACGATGCAAATGACAGTTTTGAAACGTGACGTCACAGTAAAAAAAATAGCTAATCAGATAAGAGAACACAAATGGAATGCTGGCATTAAGTACAAACATGTCTGGCGTATGTACTTATGTTATAAGGTGATGAGATACACACTGTTAGGTTACACGTCATATCAAGTTTACGTCAGTCTTAGCTACATCCTGCTTCCGATTATGTGCAAATACCAGAAATAAACCTTAAAACATCTCCAGATGATAAGAGGATGTGGCGATTTAGAATAAAACTGTATTTTCTTTCGTATTATCGGCATGAATGAATTGCTTTACTCACATTATGTAACATAAAAATCAGTGTGTTCTCTACGGGTAAAGGTGTATGAAACGTGTACAGTTAACGATGGTTTACATAACAGATATATTTAGACAGAAATTAACAGAAAAAAATACAAAACATATTAATCCCCGCTGATATATTTCTTCTCGACCTTAAAGGAACCCTTAGCCAGTACGCAGGGCTGTGGTATTCCATTCCCTTGGGTATTCATTAGATTAGCGCCAAACATTTGAAGAAAATCCACTTAAAAGTCTCCATGTCGTAGATATACACATTTACAGCACATTATCAGCCTAATACAATATATTGTGAATTCAGGATTTATCACAATCATGCGTAAAACCTTTTGAAATATGTTTTTTTTTACAATATGCAATATATGCATTATGCAATGTAAATATGCAGTTGTCGCAGCCATAATATGCACATTTGTGTTCGTTTGTACGCATGCATACCATTCATTAACTCAGCACTTAGGTCATAACCAGCGATATTGACGAGAAAGGGAGTGGTATAGATGTAAGGTACCATTGCGTTTTGTTAATGATTTTTCGGAAGTTTTATATTTCATATGAGTCATACTGGTACAATTTATCGTTTCAAACTCGTTGCTGAGAGCTAGTACTTCAATCACACTTATACAATCTTCAGTTTACAGAATGCATCTTGACGAACACATAACCATTCTTTGATTCTCTCACTCAAAATTAATCACGTTTTCAATACTAGCAAAGTTCTCAGAAGTACATTGCATGTTCAATTTATTCCTTAATTTCGCTGCATCTCAGCTAAACTTGATACTTCCGTATCTGGCGATGGATTATAGATGTACATATTTCAGTTTTAAATGAATATGCAGGAGTTTGTCAGAACACAATGGTTGACTGGTCATGGTACGTCAACACTGCTCTGCCTCCTTACATAGTATGGACCAAGTTTACGTTTGTTTTCCTCTCCTTTAGCTACTGAAAAAGACAAGAACACGTGTCGAACAATAAATAAACGAACTTATTCCATCAACTTTCACACCAAACCAATATCTTTGAAAATTGGAATAATACATTTTGTTACGAATTATCTTTATTTTCAATTTCAAATTTCCCATTTTAACTTTGTAAGTCAAGTTTGTCTACTTTGATTTGCAAGATTTGAAGTCATATAATCGTAAAACACAATCGTTATGTGCCACTTGCACAACTGAAATACGGCCAGTGTTTCATTATGTTATACGTTTCTTGTTTTGTTTTTCGGTCGTAAAGCAATACACCTCATCTTTCAGATCATTGTCACGTGCGTAACATAACACACAAAACCATAACATCGCTTAATACCAATATAATTATTGTTCCGAATCTTTCAATTATCTTAATAAAGTGACAGCATTTCAGAAACCCCGTTAATTTTGTTACAACCAGGAAAATTAAGATTTACACTGGTATGTAAGTCAGGTATAAGGTTTGTTGTTAAAGTTTGCTGTTGTTTTATGTTTTACGTCACTGGTCATTCAAACATAGCTATTAAATCTAAACTAAAAGTAGTTGTAAAGTGTAGAATCGAACTTCACCAAACGTTCTAAACAATACAAATGTAACTGTAAAAAGTCAATAACTGTAAAGGGTGAAATCGAACTTCACTGAACGTTCTATAAATCTAAAGATAACTATTAAAACGCAGTAATTGTAAAGACTTTTATACAACTGTGGTACAATACTTGCATGTAACCCGACTGTGTTACATATGTCCACTTACGTGCAAATTGGACGAAGTTCATTCCCCACAGTATACTCCATATCCACCCCACAATGACGATGAACGTGATCATTTGTAGGAGCGCCGCGAGGAGGTTGAGGACAAATGCGTGGACCCGTTTACCAACCCTGGTCGTGGCACCACAGAACACAGTGAAGGATGAGATAAACGTACCTGAAAGAACGAAGACGAATATGTTAGTATCACATTTGTATTTGCTTATTTGAATGGTAGAGTGACATAAGGGAGCGTATTAAAACAAACATAATTGGTCTTAATCATAAAAAAATAATGTGACGTAATAAATAAATATAATGGGGCGTATTCAAACAAACATAATAGGTCTTAATAAACAAACATAATATGACATAATCAAACAAACATAAAATTTGTCGTAATAAACAAACATAATGGGACGAAATAAACAAACACAATAGGGCCTAATAAACTTACATATCGGGATGTAATCAAAGGCAGACGCAAATGTCAAATAACAATGATAATCGTTCACGAATTGTTCAGATTTTATGGTTTTGCAAGCGTTGATATCAAATAGATAGAGTGTTTATAAATGTGTGATGATAAAAATGAAGTCCCGTGATATTTGAACGTGGAACGAGAATGCATATACTGCAGACACCTTACAATGAGGAAATATTATGGTTGCAGTCTCGAAACAAGAAGAGGTAACAAAAATATTCGCCCCAAAAGGTTGATGCATTCATTATCCGTTACATAAAAAGAACTATAGTAAAATTCCTACTGTATTTGCTCAATAAATTGCTTAAAACAAATGCGTGTCGCAAAAAATAAAAACCAGCCGTATCTTCCAGACAATGCATATCAATATTTTGAATATATGAGACAACTCCATCAATACAATGCTGTAAAAAATAAATTTAAGGTCATACTATAAATCAAAAATGAAAACTGAAAGCTGCACACCTGAGTATATTTATGAATGGATTGAATGGCAGGGGTTCTTAGATGATAATGCAAAATCAGTGTTGTGTTCGACTGATTTCTTTACTGAATATAGGTTATATACCAAGCATTTTGTAAAATTTCAGATTATTAATGAAAATAACATAGGCTATAACAAACACGGGAGATGCGAGGTAGACACGTAACAATTGCTACCCAGCTGTCAATACTGTACTTCACACACATGCTTTTTCACTCTAACCTTCTTCTGACCTTGAAACTGATATATCCACACCGTCACCCGCAAATGTTAATGGTTTTACCAACTACAATCGCTTTATAATTGCGCATTTTTTTCACCTGTAATTAGTGTTACTGGAAATGGTCTTGGGTAAGGAAATCTGTATTATGTATTCTCTGTATGAACTTGATACATGATAGATGATATAGCTCTTAACGACTGTTTCTAATTCTTTTTAACTTACAGAGTCTGCGTGTGTCACTTAAAAGAGCAAAACAATGGAAGTTATGTAGCGATGGACATGAACATGTTATCCTTGTTTCGGAGAATAAGAATATCCCATAGCATTTATCACAAGGAACCGTTCGTTGGTACCCTTTGTAGAGCGAAAAACAAGTTCCGATATATTCAACTTGGTACTTCGCGTGAAGCGGAATATGTCAGACCCAGCTATATTCATGATTGCCGATTCCAGTGTTAATACATTTGAATGAACCTGCACTATAAATCGCTGCCTCTTACGTTTATATAGGCACCAGCTTTGAACGAACAGATTAGTACGTTTAAACATGAACAATCTAACCCTTACAAATACTCGGAATCTTAATATTGTCATTGATGTTTTTTAATTCCCTCTCTTCTCACTTATATTGCGACTGTTAAGGAGATGGATACATATATAAACATTGAAAGAAGAAAAATAAGAAAAATGAAAAACTGTATAAAAACAGTTTTGCACTGAAAAAAAGTCCTTTTTTGTGTTAACAGTTAAGCAACATTAAGGTAAACCCAACAGACAGGTATGGAAAGTTTTAATTCAAACGCCATAAAGTGAATGGCATCTCAATTATATGTTTGTATTTCTGAATAAACCTGCTTTATTTGAGATTTGAAAGGCATGCATGTGCAAAGTTCACAGAACAAACGATAAAAAACCGACACTGACAACATCTAACATATATTAACAAATGTCAATGCAATGTCTTTCAATTCCACAAGTTATAATTTACATATCAAATATCTGCGAATGAAAAAAAAATAATAATAATAATGAAAAAAAAAAAATGTATAGACGCTATTTATTTATTTATTTATTTATTTATTTCAATTGGTGGTATGCATGTATTTTCCACATGTTCCCAACACGTGATGCTTATATTGGGTAAGCGGTGAGCAGCGGTTATGTGCCAATACAGAACTTTATGAGATGGTTGAGGAGACAGCTCATTATCACTATATTTTTCAGTAGTTGGTACAAAATACAATGGTTGCTCCTTGACGTGTCCCCTTCTTGGTGTCTGTGGATAGGTTAAAGTAATCTTATATATCGATAGGATATTTCACCTTGTTTAGGATAAGTGTGACATAAAGCATGGCTAAATACTCACTAGAGTATATACTGTGTATTCGTACGTTACCGTACAGAAGTATTTGTTAATATCACATTACCGAAGGAAGTTCGTAATCATGGTTATCGTTCAGGCGGTTTTATATTTTGTCAATATGTGATAAGGCTGCAATTCACTTTATTTAGAGTACACTCCAGTTTTTTCTGTTATGACTGTATAACAGAAAAAATAATTTATGTTAATTCTTATAATTTAATTTCGTCTTATACACACCAAGATATTTCACTTTCTTTGGCGAACTCTTTTCTGTGATAAATTATTACGCAACGTCATCAGCCAATCAAAAATGACGTTACATTTCGCAACGTCAAAAATTTTGTTATGGAGGTATAACAAAATTATTTCAGCCAATGAAAATGCGTGTTTCATACAAAATTAAATTATACTCGAATAACATTGACGTACATGTACGTATTGTAGGTTTATATGCCATATATGTCTGAAACACTTAAAACTCACTCTGTCTGTTATGGTATTGCTTGATATCACTCAGTCTTTAAATAGGGGAGATTTATACTGATGCCTGTCATTTGTGTGGAAACGAAACGTGTATTCAGACCTGTACTCAATGCTATGCAAGACAAAAGCATCTGGGAAAATAAATGTATTCTTTATTCTATTCCATTACGAAGCTTGCACTTTTATATTTTCGCTTCACTGCTATCGGATTTAACGGTCTGGATGCCTCAACCTTTGAGAAATGAAATGTTGCATTTCACTGTTGATTGCCGACACTAGGGGAATGGTCTAGTAGTGAACACAGACACCGATTTTACATCCGCAGCATAAAACATCGACTGTTTGAACTTTTTACTGAAAAATTCTCCGATATACAAGAATGTTAAGGCTTTCCTGTCATTAGCTTGAATGCATCATTGAGTGATTGCATAATAAGTACATTTATAACTTAAGTACTTGGACCCTGTTGCATATCTTAATATCCCTGGCGATTTCATGATTGCTGTTGTGAATGTTTACACCATCCATTCAGCTTAATAGCAGTCCGTTTGATCGACTATATAGTGCATTTTCATTTTTTTATCAC
Organism: Pecten maximus; assembly: GCF_902652985.1. NCBI lineage: Eukaryota > Metazoa > Mollusca > Bivalvia > Pectinida > Pectinidae > Pecten > Pecten maximus. The sequence goes on from NC_047017.1 coordinate 50,429,543, forward strand.
GTTATAAATTCGCAGGAGAAAATGGATGGAAACCTCTGATCATTAAATAGTTCTATGGTAAAAGACTATTCATGTAGCCCCCTGTCCTCATCATACAATCATTATCCTCTCGTCCGATCTTTGCAAGATGAGTACAGGTGTACCGAAGAATTGCTGCTAATTATTGGTGGCGAAAACGTAAGATATGAGGCCTGTCCAATTCCCTTGTCGCTACAGTCTGACGGTCGTCTCATATATGGTATACAAGCGACGCGTCTCTGTAGCACAGTAATTACCTCTCCACGTACGCCTTATCGATACATGTTATTCCTCATCGCCGCGATTTATTATAATCGTTTACTTCTGCATCCCCCAAAACCGCTTTTGCAAATGGACACAGAAAAAAAAAAACATTTTGAGAAAGATCACCACGGCTAGACTGAGATGAAATGCAGAAAATTGTACTACATCTGTTGTCAATAACATAGCAACTGTTTATAGAATGATTATAAATATGTTTTTGTCCAAGCTTTCGTCAATTTCAAAAAAGTATATAAAAAAAAAAAAATAACGGTAGCGATAAGGAAAATATTATCCTTAAAAAGATTAAATGATGTAAGTCATGGGTTAAAAGGTAACATACCTGGCCATCACAAAGACTCTTAAAGTATATATTGCTGCTTGCTGTTTAACGTTCAAATATTCAGAGAAATAGACAACGGATGTTATATTTGTGACAGTATAGTCTAATCATGCTTGGTTCGTCGGGCATGGAATTCAGTATTGAGACACTGCATTTTGTTTACCATGTCGGCATTTGTTTCCGTTTTCAGGATGGTTTGAGAGGGTAAGATTTTAGGTTCAGAAGTGTACTTAGTGGCGATTTTTGGCAGTCCCACTTAGGTAAGCTGACATTTTTGAGGATATTGCACTTGTTTAGCAGTTGCTTCTATGGTTTGTTGGTGGGGCGTAACGTCAGTTTGGTGGAAATTTTGTTCATTATTCATTATTTCGAGTATTTTTGAGTCGTGATTGTAGATTTTAAATATAATACAATGTCACCTTTTGTCTAGAATTTTTTTTTATTCAAACCTTTGTCTGAATTTTCCTTGTTATAAGTGTAAAAGATGCTTGTGTAAATTTGCTTAATGCAGTGTTTACTTTAAAGATTAAATAGCCCTTGTTTTCAATGTTGTTTATGTTTTATTTGTAGGATGTGATATAGGTGCAATATTTAACTCGAGTTTTAACCTCAATATATGTCTACCACCAGTGGTATGCTTTACTTTAGTCGGTCTGGGAAGACGTTACTCTCTGTTAGGCACATACTTTATGCATTATATTTATCAACCTCTCGTTAAACAACGAGGAGAGAAAATGTTATAGAATTACCACCTTACATGTATCAAACTTACATGGAAATACCATTGAGTTGCTGGTGGAACTGTTCGCTGCCAGAGGATGAATTGTTTTCATTGCCTTGTACTTTAAGGCCGAGGACGTATCCCTCTGGATTCCTGACACACATTCCAACCAAACATACCACGATAACCATTTATATAAGATTTTTTTTCCATCGAGGGTTGTCAATCAAGCAAGAACTACGCGTAATGACCTATTTAACGGACTCTAGCAGACCCACATCTCATCTATATTGCTTTAAACGCCCGTGGATAAATGTTAATAATATGAAAGCGGTTGCACAGAAAGAAAGATACAAACACGAATCACCGGAGATTAAATTTCGATTTAGTGATGGGTTGGGTCAGAGTGTACCTACCTCAATGGGTCGTCCTGACAACTAGTCTACCTTGTCATCAGAACTGTTATCGGCAGCACGATGATTGTAAGTACCACTTACAATCTAAACTGATATAAAATCAGGAGGGTTATTTAAGGGTCTAATAGAACCCATGTGGTCATATGGGGAGGAGCAGGGGGTTAAATCACATTTATTCAGCAGGGTTAAAAGTTGTCTGATAAACTCGAATTCCATTCATAAAATACGCAGCTGTTCATGTCTAGAAATACCAACGCCAAATAGAACCGCCTCCGTTAAAATAATTCCGCCATTCTCTCTAAAACAGAGTAATTGATACATCCAACACATTATAGAGCGGCGGAACAATAAAAAACATAAATATGGAAAATCACATTTCAATTTTGATCAACTGAAGCGTTCCTTGATCATTGATTTACATGATGGTTCCCGTTGATATAATGGTTCCGTTTATATACCTTATGGTTTCGTTGATATACCTGATGGTTCCCCTTGATATACCTGATGGTTCCCAATGATATACCTGATGGTTCCCAATGATATACCTGATGGTTCCCGTTGATATAATGGTTTCGTTGATATAATAGTTCCGTTAATATAACTGATGGTTCCGTGGTATACCTGATGATTCCGTGGTATACCTGATGATTCTGTGGTATACCTGATGGCAATGCCATTACAATGGTTTTCATTTTGAGTATGTGGCATAACTTGGATATTACCACGATTCGTATGGTGGAAGTCGTCGATTTGACCCCGATTCGTATGGTGGATGTCGTTGATTTTACATTGATTCGTATGGTGGATGTCGTCCACTACACTATAGAAGACAATTACCAATTCGAAATAATCTCCATATTAAGAATTTATATATTTATTTATCATATTTTGTCAATGTTGACATGTCGGTGAACCATGTTATCCAGACCAAGATCAATACGAATTATGATAAGCAACACATCTCTGGGATATCAGACTCATTTCGGTTAATTGTTCAATACATTACACAAAGTTATAATTTATCAGGTGGAAATAAGATCACGAATGTCTCGCCTACATAATACATTTTAGATAATTATAGTTACATTTTTCTAACACCACGGCATATGTAAGATACCTTTGTCCCACTGTGGAACACCCATGTGGGACATTTGTATCCCACATAGGTGCACCGAGTGACCTCAGGTCCGGGACTACTTTTTAATTGTGTGACGTCACTTGGAACACCCTTCTGTTTGTTTATACATGTATGTATATTTTAAATGCACTATATCATTTTTTCGATATGTTATTTAAACAAATTATCAACTGTGATCTTTGACCTATAAATTCAGTCATATTGTTATTGTTCGTCGAGAATTTATTTTTCTACAGCGGAAGACTAGCTATTTTCCGTGAAGCAAGCAAGCATAGGCGCAGGAATATGACGTGATGTCAAACATGAGTTGGCAGTTTCCGGAAAGCCGATCGCTTCTGACAAACATTAATTAATATTTCTTGTTATCTCGACACTTTGACAATCAGATTATTTTTCGTGGTATACCCCAGGTATACTATACTTTTATTGTCGGTCACCGTGAAAAAATACAAAGTTTCTATATAGTTTTGCCATGTTGAATCGATTTCCTCGTGCATTTCATGAAAAGGTATGAGAAAAATAGTCCAGCATATGTTAGGTATGTGGGACAGGGAAATTCTACCCGAGTATGTCGACAAGCCTCGGTCCTGACCCCAAATTCTACACCCTCGGGTGGAATTTCCCTATACCACATACCTAACATATGATGGATCCTGTTAGTAAAATATGCCCTAGCTACAACATAGGTAGTATGGAAGCGGATAGCGAGGGACACTGTTTTACCGCTACTACAATGGATTATATACAGTAATATACATCGATGTTTGTATTTCTGTTTGGGGTTTAACGAGAACATAACCAAAAGAAAACAGCAATGACAGAAAATATAATCAGGAGTAGAGTTTAGGGCAGCAGATAATTTTAGTCTTGAATTTTCCCCTACTAGACGTCAAATATATAGATGATATTAAACAATTCCCCGTTTAATATAACATATATTTCACGAGTATGACAGAATATTGATATTTTCACGAGTACGAAGCACGAGTGAAAAATATCGAAATAGTCTGTCATACGAGTGAAATATATGTCATATTAAATTGGAAACCATTCAATTCTCTTTCATTGCATTTCATAAACTTAAAAACAAAATGAAAAACATTGAAAAAAATAATAGTGTCAATAGGTGCGACGGGAATCAGAAATGACGTCATCTCTTTGTGACGTTACTCCACGCCAACTTGACGGCGCTATTTTGAAAGGACTGATCAGCGCAATTTAAGCGTTTTTCTGCTGTTATCGGAGAATATGTGCATTAATAGCTAACGTCAAATAAGTATTTGGTCAAAAACTAGTCTGAATATTTCGGAAATACAGCAAAATAACCAATTTATTTAGCTTCGCTTCGATTCGAAACATCGGCAAGTTTCAATGAGGTGAATACAAAGGTTCGCTTGGATTGGTCAAAAACGGGAAACTTATATTTTCACTGCAAAACTTATATTTCCTCTGCAAAATCTTTTGTTAAATATCTATATTTCACTGACAAAAATGCAATAAAGGATTATAGATCCTATTATTTTGATTATTTTCGTATTGTGAAGAAATATCGAACGATGAGACGTTGTGTTTGTAATATAATTTTCTACGACCATTTAATTTACGCCTAGACCAGAGTGTATACATACCTTATCTTACAAGAAGATAAGTGTGTATCAACAAACATTTAACAGATGTATAACCATCAATCATACTTAGCTTGTTCGCTTGTTTTAGTTTTTTGTTTATTATATCACAACCCAAATGGACGCCTTGACACCCGCCTTGTAAATTGCACAACTGGTTTTTGTGTAATGCAAAGATATAGTTCTTGCTACCATTAAGACAACATTATCCTTCAATTTAAACAGTGGCTGATGTTAACGTTATCTGGGGTCGCTTTGCTTGTATAGGTACAATCCAATTAAATCTGTATGTTTAGTGAATGTAGCAGAAAATAGTATCCATTTACAATTTGATATAATTTATACGAAGTTTGGACCAAATGCCGCCATCAAGCAAGAATTGGGTTTAACATTTCCGACGGTCAGTAGTAAGAAATTTCCAAATATTTAGACACCAGTGTCTCGTTGTATGGACATGAACCTTCTTCTTTTACATAGTCATAATCATTAACAATGTGGACAGTTTTGGCTGCTTACCGGTCGAATGGTCGGCCCCTTGCCTGAAATGAATCAACTCATTACTTTTTTTGCCTACCTGTTCGTTAGGAAACCACAATTCTACCACAATACGCTGTGTTATATCACTCTCAGACCATTGTATAAATGTGCCGACTGTTGGATATATATATGTTATGCTCCACTAATGGAATATAACCTTCCGGCCTTTTGATTGGTAAGAAATTCGAACTTTGACCCGAACTGCAATGGTTATTAACGTCATCGATAATCGAATGACGTCACATCACCAGATCCCGGCCGTCACTTGTACATCGTATTTGCCTACACGAGATTAGACTTTGGCACGTTCCCCTTTGATTCAAGTCAATATCACTGTGGAAGAAACAGGTCACACGACTCGTCATTATTGGATACAGAATTTCTTACACACTCGTAAGTTATTTTAAGTCTTTTGTAACTTCCAAAATATAACTTACTTGATTGAAATAAATTCCATTTCCAACAACCAATCGTTTTGCTACCTCTATCTATATGTGACTTGCCGTTATACACACAATAAAAGTTCTGCCATATAATTATCTCACAAACAGAAATACATCAAAGGCATACTAAAACATATTCTAAAAAAGACCATCTTACGGGAAAAATATATTGCACGCTCAAAGATTTTAAATAGGCACCGTTTAAAATTGTTCATTAGTTTACTTGAAATCAGATGATTCAATCACGAAATATCTTTCAGTAAAACGCTCATCACAGGCGTGACCAAAAGAAGGATCTTCGTTCATTCAGGTATATAAATTTTATACATTTGTAAATAAATTGCGTCTACCATTTCTTTGCATTTTTGTCTACGGTATATAAACTACGACGTTAAAAGTTAAAACGAAAAGGAATTCTATTAAAACAACAGAAATAACAGATGCCAAAACTATCACAAGAGGCCCGGAGGGCCTGCATCGCTAACCTCGATATTCAAGGAATTATGGCAAAATACTCTGATTTGATTTAAGTGACAATGGTTCAAACTACAGCTTGTATTTTTCTATAATTCCCCCTTTCTCCCGCCCCAAGACCGCAACATCCTCATTTGCCGAATAGTGTCCCAGACCAAATTTCATCAAAATCAATTCAGGCGTACATGACTGATAGGGATTTAAATTATTTACCTGAATTATCCTTAGTTGGCCCATCCCTCCATCCCTAGAGGAGCCACACCCTCCGTTTACTTAATATTATATCTCCTTTGCCAAACAATGATCCGGACTACATTTCATCAAAATCCAATCAGGCGTTCAGGACAATTAGAGATTAAAGGATTTACCTCAATTTTCCCTATTGGGCCACACCCCTCAGTCCCCAGGTGAGCGAGACCCTTCGCTTATACAACATAAGATCCCCTTATGCAATACTAAGTCTCACCCATTGATATATCTTATCAACATTATATATAGAGTATAAGGTGCCATAGAATATAATGTAGTGCTATTGGGTTTAGCTACGTCGAGAACCAAACTGTTAGATGAAATTTGAAGATGTAGTTTACCCTATCGTCACATTTCGCAGTATATAAACCAGTAAGGCCCGTTACACGTCTAGTGTAATTCAGTAGAGCCAATTTCACTACACTGAGTTATTCCATATTTGTTTAAATAACAACTTATTTAGAAGGGATGGAACCGTTCGGAGTAAAGGTAGTGTGGGACATCCAAGGAATGCGGTAATTATTGCACACAACAAATAGTACAGCCACCTCGGGGGAAAAGGTGAGAGCCCAGCTGGGGGAAAGTGATGGAAAAATTCTTCTTGTACTCTAGTGATAAAAGTTAATTTCTTTTTTCATATCCGATTGAGTGCAACAGACTTTGAGAAAACAATCAATATTACCATTCAAAAATGACCTCTGAAACTAACTGTAAAAACATCTTAAATTACAAATGTTTTAATGAATTAAGATATATATATATATTGTTTACAAAGAGCAGAAAGGGAAATGATGTAACGATCTGAAACCCTTTCTGGGAATGGATTCAAAGATTATTAAAGAATCTGACCCCATTACGTGTATATAGTAGATAGATACATGTGCTTATCTAGCGTAAATATATTCAAGTTGACATCCATTAAATGCAGTTTATTATATATATAATTCATTTCGGCGTATGCCTGATCCATCCAAAACATTGGATAGATGGCCATAACACCAAGAGCAGTCTAGTCGTGTTAAATGATAAGAAAAAAATGTGTATGATGTATGTATCTGGAGATAAAGGTAAAAAAACGAGAGTAAATACCAGGTCAGGCCGTTAGTTAGAAGATTACAACACCAGATTTAGAATTGTTTGATATTTTCCGGTTAAATCAAATGATGCGATTTATGTTCAGAATTATACAGGGCGCCTGTAGTGTATAACTTTGTTACAGTCATCAGCGCTCTGGCATGTTCGTCTCCTCTATCGTTACCTTTATAAGTTGGAACACACTCAGAAATTCTTCTCAACTAGGTTAACTGTATTATTCTTACATCCTGAAGCTCGCGTTAAACGATTCGTAGTTCTATACACTGTCAGACGCGTGTCTAATGTATGCCATTCGTGCGCGAGGGACTAATGCTGATTTGAAAAGCGTGACTGTCAGACTTTTTATGTTGTAATTGAAAATGCCGTATTTAGTGCATATCACAAGATATGTTGTACAATACATTAATTAAAATTCAAGTGGTAGTTTAGTTCTGTCAATATGTTGGCGCTATACGGTTGTTTTGCTCGTATTCACGGAGTCTCTTTGTTAAATAATTGAATCATCATAACCGTACATCCAGTACAATATTTGGTTAAGGAAGAAGCAATAATTTACAGTGAAAAATAATAGCATTTACCATCAACCCCTATCATAAAAGCTAAAACAAAATGATAGTATTTGACAGAGACCTGTAGAAAAGCGGGAGAATGACTACACGAACACACACGGAAACCCTGATGACCAATTAGTCATGTGTCGTAAGAGGTGGCTTCTAGATTTCTACTCCACATCTCCTCTCTATATTCCTAGTGTCCAGTATTTGTCTTACTAATACCTCCATTGTTTAGTTGATCGTTATTTCAGGTTATGTTAACCATTTCTTGTGTAACCAGGGCGTGACGTTCAACACTACCAGCGATCCACTAGAGAATTATGATTGACTGGGAGAGATGTCAGATAAGATATTCCATTGACATGGCACTATCCGAGTAGACGCCGACCTTAAATCACCTTGATAGGACGTTATAAATAGCAACTAACCAGCCACACGTTACTTTAATTATGTCTTTGGAAAGTTTTGGGTACCGGCGTCAGTGTCAGTTACCGTCATTTTCAAGGAAGACATTATGTTTTATTTCGTATAATTTCGTCTATATATTCAATTGAGACAGATTGAGGCAGATAACATCTAGGGGAGATTTTGCAGATGTTAGTTGTTTTGGCCAGCGTGACGGAGCCAATAATCTTCATTACAGAGATAAACACAGATTCAAGGGAGGAATTAAGATGGGAAAACAAAAAAACAAAAACACAAAACAAACCAGGTACACTTCGTACGTCCTACCTGCATTCTGAGATAACCTTGTAAAACATGGAACAATTTATGATACTTTTGTTTTTGTTTTATTAACATAACAAGGATTAGTTTGATACTTCGCAAAAATACTCTCATTCAAAGGATGTTTAACTCTAACATGTGTTTAACCCTCATTCAGCTAATCCTAAATGTACTTCAAGAAAGGTGGGACATGCAGTCGTGGCCAATTAAGCTGTTTTATTCATGTTCTTGTATGACCTGCAGAATATTACACTCGGAAATTGAATACTTCGGGTATGTGTATTTATAACCAAGCACCACACGTGGTAAACACTTACCTGGCTAATTTGTATGTTTCTCCGTACGGCGCATGATATTAACACGACACTTTATTGTAACTGGAGAAGACACAGAAAGATTAAGAGAGTGTTTCTATATACGAAAATATTACTGATACACATGCAGTAAAAAGAGGAATGTAAAAAAATCGCACACACATTTCCGGTGCGAGGTAAAAATAGAACCCCCGCTATAAACATGCTAGAATGTTGATAAGGAAGCTCGTGATGTGTCCGGCCGTCAAAAAAGGTGTAAAGATTAGCTGCCTGAGGAGACTCAGTAAATATCTGACACTAATATACACACTAATTTGGGGTAATTGCTGCTGGGAATTGAATGATTTTATACGCATACGTGACTTTCAGCACGTGAAGCTCATAGTATGCAGGACATGCATTGTTCGATAATACATCCTTAACAAACGTCCGCTATATGGTAACAATGCACCGATACAGTAACTTTATGTTTTTGGAAGTGTGTGAGATAAGTAGATTGTATTTTTCGGCATAGCCGTATGATTTTCTTTTTACCCCGGATATGACGCGACAGGTGGCGTTACTGGTCAAGATGAATTATGTGATTGGTCAATGTAGCGGTAAATGCAAAATGCAGATATGCAGTTAAAAACGATGCAAAGTTAAGATTGAATGCAAGCTGAATAAGTGGATGAATCTTTTGAAATGACATACTAATAGATTCAAACTGATATATTTTTGTTATCCCTGCTTAAAGGCATTAGATCGTTAATTTATTTCACCAGCAGTTTTACAGTATAACCACCAGCATTAAAACTATGACGTTTATCTTTTTTAAAGATATTTCTTGTTTAATACTACAAAGCAGTAAGATATGACGACAATCTGGATTTGTTGAGAGTAAGATACATCTCGAACTCCTTTTAACTCATGTCAAGTTATGCACAATTGCTACTAGGCTCTTAATATGACAGTTCCACAACTATATTCTCGTTTAAAATAATGGAAGGGTAGGTCAGTAATATTTCAAACACATAATATTAAAAGTAACATGCTGCTGCCGATATCATCTGTCAGTATTTGATGAAACAGCATTTCAAGTACAGACAATACAGAAATCAATTTCTATATGTTTGATAAAGGCACACTGTCGACTTTTGTCGGTGAACTGATATCCTGTTATGTCGACGGTATCTCCGTTTGTGATGAGACATTCATTCAAAACGTTCATGCATCAATTAACTAAGTATTGTCAACAAAGAATAAGTATTGAACTATGAAAGGCGATACAAGTCCCGTAGGTGATCCCTAATTGGTTTCGTTATCAGTCGTGACTCTGCAGTGAGAAAACATACATACTGAACTGACCAAATCAAAACTTCAGTGGACAGTCCATGTATACAACTACCATTAGGTCAACCCATTCCGGCATTTCATATTTTGGCGTTTAGTTACAGCAGGGAGTGTTACGAGGTACGTTTTCCCACGACGCGCAGAGACTATACTGTACCATTGGTATTCACCGCCTTTTGTGTGACCTCCTGCTTTTGAATTAACACCCGGTCGTGTTCGTAAATTAAATAGTTTGTAACAATTTTTGTCACTATATGGTCTTAAACAGGTCAGGTACAATGCATATTATATTAGTTTTATCACCACTATCACGATTTCCGTGACTGATGGTGACTACTGACGAACATGTTAACAACAAAAGGTTTCGAGAGATGCAGGTGGGTGATTATAAATAGGTATATTTATCTCTCAGCAATGACTGACCGTATGCATTTTATTTCTAATGACTGGACACGATGTCAAAGTTATAACTTGCAACTTAAATTTTGAAAAAAGTTTTTAAGCAGTTATTTATCAAAATAATTGCAAGATACTTTAATTTTAGGAAGACAACGAAAACACAGCAAACAATACCGACATAATAACGAAACAAAAATGAAGTTAAACGAGGGGTATACATATAAAATATATGTTGATAGAGACTAGTAAAAAGGTACACGGCAAATAAGACCAGTGTTCTAGAAGAGGAAGCGTCTTCTGCTTCATCGACGACACCCGAAATACAAATCTAGGTCACGGCGACACCCGATATACAAATCTAGGTCAAATCCGGATTACGTCACAATCTAAAGTGAGTTTATCCAGAGGGTATATCATCAATCATCAAACACGTCTGACTTCTAATCGCATAAAGAAATAGAATATTTCCAAATAACATCATGATGCCGCTTAATCTAAAACTATCCCATATTCTTCACCAACCCGGACCTCTCGAAACCTTGTGTGTTTAATTTGGCCGTAACTAGTGACAACTGTCACAGAGATAATGTAATAATGTGAATAAGCCCTTCAATGTCAAAAAAGCTTGGTTATGTCAACACCGTAGGGGATGCATGGATGTGGCTATCTAAAATGGAGATTAACTATTTGGAAATTGAAATGAGCACGCATATCAGAAAGCTTATTTGTAAACTGTCCATAGTGGCTACGTTATAAGTAAAGATCGAGGTAAGCGGCTGATGTTGAAGAGTCTTTCTTGTCGTTGGTTTCACGTTCAACATGATAAATCATACGACATGGTCAATGACGCTTTTATTATTGAAATATATCGTCAGTATAATTTATAGGTGAAACTGAAGGATTTACAAGGCCTTTGCTACCTCTTGTTCTGATAACTCAAATCAGCCTATAGAGAGGCACAGAGGTTTTTTGCCATGAGTATGTCAATAGTCTGTTGGGGCTTCAAACCACTACGTAATATATGAAAAAATATGAAAATTGATTAATAATATTTTGGTGCACTGACATTTTTCAATGAAATATCTTGCCCATGCGACAATGGCCATACGAAAAATAATTCAACTTTTTTTTTGTGTGTGGAAAATATCCATGGCAATTAACCATTTTAATGTATTTAACAATGTAGTGAGTCTTGGTTATGTTTTATTTTGAATACATGTACAGTATGGTAGATTGAAAATGTCCAAGATCGTAGAAGGATGTATGAAATGGCACCTCGGCCATATGAGATATAAGTATGAAGAATAAAAGTCACCATGAGGCTATGTTTCAACATGTAATGATTATATCGGTATAAAATTAGAATTCTCTCTAGACCGCTGTGTATCCTCTCCTTAATAAGACGCCATGAACACAAGACAGCTTCTTATTAAGGTAATCTCTGTTATAATCGAATTGACTTTGATCTAAACAAAGTCGGCTATCATTCATTAAGGTTTCAAAAAAACTCCTATTGGCCTGATCTTCTCATTCCACACATACACCGCGAAACCATTGTCATCAATCACACATAGATGCACTTTCTACAAATATTAGTTTCGAGGAGATAATTACCTCATTCCAAAAAGCGCAACTATCTTAGCTTACGCTTTCCATGTGATGGCACACACAGACCAGCTTACGGCATTCATGTATACACAGTCCTTATCGCGTTTGTATTAAACTGTAGCTGTAAAATAAGTAATGTAGCGTTCAGCAGATTAACCCAGTTTGTTTATTTGAAGTATTATTTCCTTTTGATACAAAGACGATATCTTTGCATTATTGGACCACTCAATGACCTTTTATAGTGCCAGCACACTGAAATGTCCTGCCTTATACGACCGCTTTTACTGCACACAAACTGATATCTGCTGTCCACAAGGTCCATTTTGATCATCAAAGTACATTTCTCTGTCATTTGTACTCAGGTTTTGCTTGATTCCCCCTGCTGGTAATGATTTCCCCCTAAAGCAAACAGAGATAATTGACCATGAAATCCAAATTAAAAATCAGATGACCCATAAAATCACTCGATTAAATCGCCTTTGCGATCTTATTGTATGAACACAGCATTTTTGTTCAATCCTGTCAATAGTTAAATTTCTAAGATGTATCGAGCATGTTGAATGGACTAAGATATCACAATTACCAAATTTACAATAATAGATAAAGTCAGGGGCTTATAGCGATAATACCTAATACAATGTGAAATACATGTGCAATTACCAGAAAATTAGCAGATAAAAACGATAAGGATTCTTTAGTATCAACCCATAATGCAACTGAACTCATGAATTTTAATTCAGAATGACGTTGACCAATAATTTAAGCAGGTTGGTGACCCACTATTCCCTAAATTTCACATTGGTAGTTTAAGGTTACAAAAACCCCTGCATGTCTTTAACTATATACATAATGTTTATAAGTGTTACTTTACAATTAATCTTCCTTTACTACAGACGTATTTCTCCTCCATTTTTCATAGTAGATTATATGTCGTCATTACACTTGTATCTAGCGCTATTGATGACATGGGTAGTTTACTTGGTTAAAAGCAAGAACATTCTAAATCATATGAGCGATGACAAGCAAACTTAAAGACAGAACAGTTGGAAGTATGATTACGTTAAACCACGGTTCATGTTTTATTTTGTATTATCAGCCGGAAGTAATCGCCGCCTAATTGAATTTGCATCCGCCCTTACACGCATGAATGGGATGTGAGGAATGTAGTTCACATTACGCCGGCTATTCCTATATGGCGGTTGTGTGGCTACACCCTATCGATATAACAAGATAATCATACACATACTGTCAGCGAGACCCAGAGTGTTGTGTGTAAACAAACATAAGAACTATCTTTGATTATACGACTTAATCAAAAGTAAGGTTTCGATAAAAGATTAAACTCTTCTCGCCAGTGTTGAACGAGTCTCTTGAATTCCCCATTTTGACAGAGTGCACGACTCTCGCGCTATCAATCCTCGTCCCGATGGGGAATATAAGTGTATTTTGACAGGCGTCAACAGCGGCTTACAACTCTCTTCAGTCGCACCGAGGTCAACAAACTAAATTCCTAGCGATATACTCTTTCATTATTCGAGATAACTCATGATGGGTTTCTCTTTCATTATTCGAGATAACTCATGATGGGTTTCTCTTCATTAAAATGTGTTAGTTGCATCAGGAAGGTTTGCTAATTTATTTTACTCCAGATCCCCTGACAGTTACAAAGATAACAGAGAAAGAGTGCATTCGTTATCTTTCAAACATCTCGTATTTATTTCAGAACCCCATTTCTAACCTATTTTCGTAACTTTTGGATAAGTAAACTTCCAAGATATTTCAACACGGTACAAAACAAATCAGTATATCAATTAATTCGGAACATGTCTGTGTCATGTCTGGGAAACATGTCGTCGTCCAGTTAATAACAATGATTGTGTCTTGTTTTGATTTACCCTCCCATAGATCGTTATTAAGACCATTTCGTCTCTATCTCCTTTTAAAGCAACAGTGTTTTTTTTTTCCCTTTCATTCATATATTTTCATCTTTCTGTTGTGACAATCGTTTCAGTAACGTTTACGCTGATACGCAAATGGCTCATATTGCTAAATAATATTAAATACAGATATTAAATATGAAACGTGGAGCTTTCAAAGAAGAGCAAAATATATTATGTAGTCGATCGAGAGGGCAAAAGCAGAAAGATAGTACAAAAACGTAGGGTTCACTTAGTCGTTAAAGCTGAAAGATACATATGTATGGTCACAAAAATAGTATTCTTGACGAATTCAACACTAAATTGGGAAGAATAGTTGTAGATAAGAGAAAGGCAAAGCTGGACGAATATCTTAAGCAGGAGACTCGTCCATTGTATATTGCTGAACCAATCACTCAGCAAATCAGAACAAATAGATAAATAAGTGTTTGTCCGCTGTGGATTGGAAATACCATGTTAGGAGAACATGATTTAAAAAACATATTGTCACGATTTCGTGAGGTGATAATGGAGATTATGAAGGTTTATAATAATGTATATAGTATTGAAACGAATAATACCAATTTGATATAAAACATTATTCTTTTAAATCTGCAAAATGGTATGATCCCCTAGTTGTGACGATACATATACATATGTTCTGTACATGTAAGCCGTTTTGGTTCGCTATCAAACTTTCAAGACAAAATGTCCGCGGTGAATTTATAAGACTAGTTATCACGTATGTACCTAAAACCCAGGCTATTTGCCATACAACGGTTTCACCTTTACAGCCTGTACTCTACAAAACATGCTATTCCGTCTCAAACCTTATTAATTTTACAAAACTACCAAGGCAATTACGCGCAAGAGCAAATATTTAACCACATATTTGGATTTTGACGCTTTGGCTGATAGTCTATAATGAACAGATGCAGGACAAAAGAGCCGTTTACTCGTAATAGCATACAGCACACACAGCTAAAGGTCAATCACATCAAATATCCGGAATAGACTCAGTTCCGTGAATGCTTAAGATCATTTCCGGTTCCGCTGTGGGGGATTTTCCTGATCGATAGATGTAATCTGGAGGACTTTGTGTTCGCCAATGAATATCTGAAATCGGTGTGTTTAACACCAAATACCTCCCGTATCTTCAAAGGGCGTACGAATTACGAATAGTCATGTCCAGTTTCATCTTGAAAGGTCATAGTTAGGTTTTCTGTTCCCGAGTCAGTCAGATGTCATCGATTTTAATCTAAATAAGTTCATTTAAATCACTTCCGTTGGCAATGAAGCGTGTAGTCACCCGTTGATTCCTTACGAACAAAGAGGGGTACATTAAATGTCTATCTTGTAATGTTTCCACACTGAAAGAATATGACATGGACACATGGAAGGAGGAAGCGTTCCCTGTAACATTAAAAGGATAACGACCTCAATCCATCTAAACCCGAGGGAAGAAAATACATTCTATTTTGTTGGTTTGTCCCTGTCGGGACACAAGCTATAACCTTCTTCACTTGTACAGACGTAATTACTACATTTTTCCCCAGTGTACGGACAAAACGGCCCTGATAAATGTCACTTTCTGTAATGTTAATAATGTGTTGTGTTTATGCAATCTGTCGATATGATGGGTTTATACAGCTCCTTATGCTATACAAACATCATGCATCAGCAAAGTATGGCAGTTACTAATCTGTAATCTACAAACAACCTTCTGCTGATAATAAACGACGTAAACATTGACGACTTACATAACCATGTGTACGATGAGCAGATGAGAAAACAAACAGCAGCCTGGTCATGTGGAAGTCAGACCAAACACACGTGATATTATATCACGGCGCAGCCTGGTCATATGTTACAATACTTAAAACTTTTCCAAGGTTATAAGGCATTTTTAATGAAACATAATTTGGAAATATATATATATATGTGTGTTTTCATTGATGTACAGTGCCAAAACCTAAGGTCAGTATGGGTTTAAATAATGTTTATGATAAAAGCATATGGACTGATGCGCTAGAAGTCTACACGGTATTTTATACACTATTTGCTCAACTAAGAAATCTTGGCATTTTATCTTAGTATACAGGTGGAGAGTATAGGTCACCTTACTAGCTAAGGCTACCAAGAATGTTCCTTTAACTTATTGGTACGATGTTCGTGCTCGGAGAACAAACAAAACGATCACAAGGCCGAAAGTTCATACCACAGAAATACAGATAAAATTCTAATATTACAAATCTGGTATTCCTGGCACATTTCTATGTTTATAACCAAAAGAGCGTTTTCGAATTCATACATTATTGTAAGGGTCGAATTTACTCGGGCCGCGATAGCTCAGTCGGTTGAGCGTAGATCACGTAACCGTCCAATAAAGATCCAAGGTACATGGTTTGACATTCCCTACTCTTGCTGGTTTGTGTTTCTCTCGAAGCTGAAACACGGGCTGGTCTGTGCAGTCGTGGTTGAGTACCACAATTGCTGTGGATGGCATGCGACGGACCCCCATACATTGTGCAGTGAGGTAGTCACTAACTACTACAAGGATATCCCGCCTCAAAATGGCCCTGGTTATTCATGGGGCGATATGCGATAAGACATTAAGAACCTAAGACAGAAGCCTAGTGACAAACCGCTGGAATATGAACTTACATTTTATTTTTTACACACTTACGTCAAAGCCCAACAGTAACTTCAACATCATATCACCGGCGTTGGAGAGCTTTGTGGTGTTTGGTGTGGCTATATTCACCTCAGTCGTTACCTTGGATAATCAGATGAGTTAGTCCTATAATGGCCTCTTTTATTTCAAATATCAAATTTATGATTAAAATCGAGGTTTATGATTTTGGTTTCTAGGATATGCTGATTCTAAGTTTTAAATTAGAAGGAGATAATTAAGTGTTAGAATTTAGAGGAGGAGCAATTCTTTAAAAAAACAAACAACTTCGGAGCTGGTGGCCAGTTTACTCATCCCATCAGACCTCCCATTCATCCCCTCTATCCGATCTCTAGGTCAGTGTGTCGATGGGTGGACGTTTAACCAGTTATATGACCTGGTTCCCCGATATATTCATACACATGGATGGACATATCTTACTAACATATAATTTCTATGTATTAAGTAAACCCCATGCCTAATCTCCTATCTGTACATCCTAGATAATAAATAGACATTTTGGCAGAATTTCTCGCTAGATCGACCGAAACTAACGTATCCAGGAGATTATCCCATGTTTCGGCTGCCAATATATAACACGTCGATACGATCGTTCCTTCCTAACAGCGAGTGGAGATACTAGCTACTAGCGCGAAATGTTATGTCTTCTTCAACTGATATACACACACATATATATATGCGTGTTATTACTTGGTTGGGTCCATATTAAATTCGGTCAGCCAGTTTTAATTTATATCCTCTACATTTTCTACGTTCAAAAAGTCCATGGCACAATGGAAGTGGAAATGATTGCAGATCATTAAAATTCATGGTAGAGGCACATGACATAATGGTAATCATTTCTGGTTGACCATAGCTTCCGACAGACATATTGATTTCCTCCATGATTGCTGGATCTAGTATCGTACTTTGACATTTCGTATTCTAGTGCAAAACATATATTTGAAAAATGTAGCATTCAGATGTTTAGGCATATGAGATTCATGAAACGACTCTTAGAAGTTGAAAGATACTTTTAACATATTTGAAAGATTTGAAGACAAAAAATGTGGATCACTAAACCAAACGGAGACTGCTAAAAAAAGGAAAAGAAACGCTCCAGGCCATATTAGGCTAGTGACGAATGTAAAAATATCAAATCCGGGAATACTAATCGATAGTTGGTCGATTATTTGATAAGTATTTTTTTTTTTTTTTTGTCGTTTCTACATATTTCTTTTTTCGTTCAAAAATATATATATATATTGTGTTCACTGTAAATCCGTTTTTATTATGTACAGCATAACATAGGAAAATTACATGACACTTATATGATGGACTAGTTATATATATTTAAATTACCTTATCCAAACAAAATACAACGTTTTTAGACTCAATGTGACTCAAATCTGCCTTTGAAGACACAACAACAGTTTCTGTTGTTTTCTTCATGATATGCATTTAGGACTTGTCTTCAGGACATACAATGTACCTTCTGAGCATACCTTTAGGACATGCCTTTAGGACATGCCTTTGGGACATGCCTTTTGACGTGCCTTTGGGTCATGCATTTTGGACATGCCTTCAGGGCAGGTCTTTAGGACATAACTTTAGGACATGCCCTTTGCTAAATTTGACAAATATTTGACAGCGGTGATTTTATCAGTTTAAACTATTATTCTTATCTGATCAAAAACCTGTTCAAATTTAGTTAACTTTTTCATAGCGGCTCAATATCATATTCATTTATCTAAGCATCATATGGAAATGTAGCTGACCTATTTTGATCAATGAATAAACTGATTTCAGGACAATATACCAGTGACCTGACATTGGATTCCTTTATAACAATGTCCTTTATCTGACAGACTAGGTACCAATGACCTAACTGTGTTGTAAGGGGTTAACATCAATCTTAACAAAACAACCAAACATTTAATGTTGGACCGTAGGATGTAGCAAATAAGGCGAATGGTTCTAAACGACCCTTGGGTCGACGAACAGTAAAAGTTGATAAAAAACAGACATGCAAATTAGATATTACATGGGGACTTCTTTTTTGTAGAATACCGATCATATCATTGTCACAATATTTTAATGGAAGAACAAATGACAGTTTTGTAAACTAACAAAAAAAAGTCCAACCACGTCAACATAAACGTGTCCAGAATGTAAAAAAACAATGCTGCAATTTGGCATTTTAATAAAGTGCATTGATACACATGTATACACAATAAATCATCATTGATTTGATCGTTTTGAGGGTCATCTTTATAAATGTTTGGTGCATTGAATAAATGCATAAATACAATGCTCCAAAAATAACCGGAAATCGAAACATATATTTATCCCAAAGCCATTTTACGTCGCGAGACTTGAAGATATTAGTAACTCATAAACATGATAAAGGTTATTCACAGTTGGATAATACCTGAAGGTCTAGGACATAGCCTCTGATTACTCGAGTACCTTGTACTCCTCAAAATGGTCTATATGCGCATATGGTATCAACAAGCATAAGTTAATAATGCATTATAAATTATGCTGCACCTGATTCCGTAGATAAATTGTCTTCGTAACGAACAGGTGTAATGATTGAACCCCGGGGCGGAATAGAAGTTAATATCTATGTGGCTAAAGAACTTATGGTAACAAATGAAATAAGTTGGAGCTTGTTTAATTTCATAACTAACCGATAGGGGAGAAGCACTCCATTACCTGTTTTTGTTGTTGTTGTTTTGTTTGTTTTTTATAATGCGATATATTAGATGAACTTCTAACACGGTGAACCAGTAACGTTAACTTATCGGTTCCGACTCAATTTTCTGTTCTCTAGACGATGTCCTATGTCTATTTCCCAGAATGCTTTGATTGTTCTGCTATAAGGTCATCATGAATGACAGTTCTAGTTGAATCACGTGATTATGTCTATATTTACACTCCTCTAATGAATATTCGCCTTATGTTAAAATTGTATTCGCCGGCAGTCTTTTATGTTGTATTTCTTCCAGCAAATCTGCCGATACATATCGCTTGTCGTGGCTCCTGTAGGTTTAAACTTCAAACAACTCGCAGTTTTTATTTCTTAAAATAAACTTAAAGATGTATATTTGAATTAAAATATGAGACTGAAAGAAATAGTATACTGATGCGTCTGATTTCATAAATAACACCATGTCTTTGTTTTTCCTTTTACAAAAAACATGAATGGTATCTTAAACATTAATCACTGAATAAACACGTCTTGTCAGACAGAGCAGCAGTTGTATGGGCATGGTAACTAGCCTGCAAATGTATATGTACTTTTATTTACACTGCTACAGCCTAAAAAACATGATAGAGGAGAACTTTTTATAAACCAACTTGTTTTCAAATTACAAATGAAAACTATTATAAATACCTTAAAGCAATTATAGAGAGCTCTATGGCAGAGTATTGCGTCCCATTGCTGCTACCAAATCTACGTTGTTTCCCATTAGTTACATAGTGTGCCCCTGTATATCTTAACAAAATATCACAAATACCAAACGACTTACAAATATTCCGGTACCAAGATAATTGATTCAGTGTCTGATGGAGAAATCAGAACCAATTACATAATACCGCTATAGCTTGTAGTTTGATATACCACAGTTACAGGACTTGCAGCGCGTCAGATTGTTTACCTCACCCTAGCTAAAGACACATAGGATTGTACCAATACATGTCAGTATAAAACCCAGAAAACAGCTTGATATATACAGCACTGCGTACTCTGATAACTTATATAGAGACGAAACGAGGAATTATATACTACGTCGTCGGTCCTTTTGTTCAAGGGATCTGTCATACCTAGATAATTTGGCAATACCGGGGCATGTCAATCAACAGCGACCGCTACCACTACGGTAGCGGAAATATGACAGTGCTAAAACAACTATACTAAAACTACGGTAGCGGAAATATGACAGTGCTAAAACAACTATACTAAAACTACGGTAGCGGAAATATGACAGTGCTAAAACAACTATACTAAAACTATGTCTTTCGCCGTTACTTGTTTGACCCGGTTAAGTCCCGGCGAGATACATCAGCAAGAAGAATCTATTATTATCCTTTAACTTACAAAACATGCTACATCTAAACATGTCTCAACGTGTTTGACATGCCAACGTTGGTATTAATCACAGTAAAAACAGTATGACATCGATGTAAGCCTTAAAAGGCTTGTGTGATGTATTATCGCCATGTCATTACAGAATGAGGTTTGATATTAGCCGAAGGACTGTTTCAAAGTTCTAAATAGCAGAAAGATGACGTACAAATCGTAGCTCTTAACAATACGATTTTAAGATCATCATTGGTCACGAAATTCACAACATGTAGGGACAAAACACTGAAAGGGTTGGCTTAGTATTGCTTTACGTTATATCAAGACAATGAGGTCAAAGTAGGATGTTGTTTGTCCATTGTCCACAGCCAAAGAACCTAAGAAGAGGATACATAAAGACACTTGTAGGTTAGACTAGTTTTAGCATTCTTGGAACAACCGTTTCAAAGCAGTAATTTAGCAGCAAAGGCGGATGTTTATTGTATCTCTCTGACCTTATGTTGTACGAATAATTACCCCCTCCTAACCACATTTGCTGGTTGGCGACTTTTCTGTGTATTTTAAGAAACAATAGGGAGCTCAAAAATGAGATAAGCTATATCATGCTGCATAGTGATTGCAGAAGGCAACTGAAATTTGGACTTCTTTCAAAAAACATTTCTTTTAGAGCATTTCTTGAAACCCATCCTCAGTCCCCCAACTGTTGCATGGACGATAGCACCCAAACTTACAAAAGATACCCGCGATGAAACACTTTACATACAAAACTGTACTTAACAGAATAGGCTGTCTAAATTCATCAAACCGACAGCTAGACTTATGACAGTAGTGGAAATGGAGATTTCTAAGCAATTTAGCGAGTGAGGATATCTGTATAGCAGGAGATTCGTATACTGTGTCAATACCGCTCTCTCTGAGTGGTCATTAAATCTGGACTGTTCTCCGTAAGGCTTTCCTAGGTGACCTTTCCAGAAGACTCCGTATTGTCACAGATTTGGACTTACATTGGTAATGCGTCTCCAACCTTGGATCGATGTACGTAAGATGGCTCTAAAATCCCATCGGAAATATCATGGAAATGTAGATTGCAGAGATTGTGTATATGTGTACTCAGAAGTAAAATGAATGAAGAAATCCCTTCACACGATTGAAACTTCGTGATTTATTATAATGATTATGTGAAAAATATCACTTAAGCAAAATTGTATTACAAAATATTTATAATATATAACATGTCATATACATAAAAAGTTGGTTTTGGTTCGTTCTTAATTTTGTTCCTTTAATGTTATTGCCTTTGTTTTTATTTGTTTTAGTTTTTTTTTTTTTTTTTTTTTCATCAACTATTTTTCATTACCCTTTTTCTGTAGCTATTAAACCGAATTTTATACTATCATCACCATTTAATTTTGTGTCTTGTGCCACTGAAACATTTATAGACTACCGGAAAAGGGAAGTGAAAGTCTTCTGAGATTTGCTAATGAAGAAACAGTAACTTCACGATGCGTTATTATCCCTGCGCGTTCTAACGTGCTACTGGAACGAGTTTTTTTCATCATTCTGGCGACTACATTTTTGCAGGGAGTCTGATAAGACTTCGTCCAACAGTTAAGTTGTCAGCATCTTCAACATCTTTTTGTTTCAGCTAGGTCACATCTACTGTTTAAAAAACTTTGTTACAACATGAACCTTTTGTATGTTTCGGTAAAACACTAACATGTACACTCTCAAGGTAAGAAATGCTTACACAATATAACGATTAGAGATATTTTTACCATACTGTTACTGACGGGATCGGTATCGTTTGTAATTTATCGTTAAAACTGTCAATGACATTGACACAATGACGTCATGCCAGAACGTTTACTTCTGTATTTTAGGGCTCATGTCCCGTGAGACAAAGTTTGCATGTTCTTTGATTAGGGCTTTACTATTTTCGGTACAGTTAGAAATGTTCACGTGTCTGTACGGATATAACATGGAAGTAGATTTTTATAATTCTTCATGAATATGCAAACTACGCCAATTG
The DNA here is from genome assembly GCF_902652985.1 of Pecten maximus. NCBI lineage: Eukaryota > Metazoa > Mollusca > Bivalvia > Pectinida > Pectinidae > Pecten > Pecten maximus. The sequence continues at coordinate 50,452,502 of NC_047017.1, forward strand.
AGATTTATTCATGAAGTAGACCACTGTAATTTCTCTCCGAACGAATATTTCAGATCAGTGGTGGTAATTTCTTCTATCGATTAGGTGCAATTTTATTCATAGAATTGATAAATTAAAACCAAAAGTTACAAACATACGTTTTATATAGCGAGGCACAGTTTGTATGGGTATTTTCCCCATCCTGTTCACGTCATCTTCAGGCACAAATCGTCATAAAGGCACTGATGTGATTTGGAAGATGACACCGAATAATATCTAACGATCTATTGACTTTCTGAAGTTACGCTTAACACATTTTGACATCTAAAATGTGAGCTAAAACGAAGAGCACATAAGACTGTTCTACATACTAATATGGGAAATTGTCATTTGCAAATTATGATATATATTGAAGCTATAGAATATACCAGGAGAATGAGTAACATTTTGCGATGATGAGTCTTTACATACTTATATGTTGTTTTGTTGCGGTGGCATTGTTTATTAAAGCCCTACTTCTGTTAACATTAAATATCAACCAGGAAAAAATAGAAATAAATCTGCTAAACACATGTTTAATGGCTGTTGTCTTCTCCTTGACGAATGCTGTTATCACGACATACTTAGAAGTTATCTATTTCACGTATGATACCATTTTTTCGTAAAAATCTATTGTTTTACTTCCTCACAAAAGTGAAACTCAACAGGTTCATTGTATAGATACAGTATCCATTAGTAATATTATTTGGTGATGTGTGTTATTTTTAGGGATAAGATGTACCAGCTTGTCGAATCTACCGTATTGTAGTCTCCATTCGCCCCATACAATTGAATTAACGAAGTTCGTGGTTAAGTTATATTCCAGCAAATAGTTAATTTGCGACATCATTTCCCCTATTTGCCATGGAATTGAGTTTGCTTGACTCCTGGTCATTGACGTTCCAACCCCTACCGCCAGGCACCCCACTCTATGTTGTTCTATGATTATTGCTGTATTACACTGGTCAATAGCACACAGTTACATTGCTTGTCCGTATACACATTCCTATTGTAAACACACTTACGTAAAATAAGTTACTTTAATGGAGTTCACGATCGCCTAAATAGCCAAACCAGCATGTCTACACTCAAACAAATGAAGACACGTTATCTGGCTACTTCTGTTAACAATTAATATGACGTTTTCAGCACTCAGGATGAAGAGGATTGCTGTGTAGGAGGTAACACACCAGAACATTCGTAGTCAGGAATCCCTCGCTACACACAATCTATTATCACCTTTCTGATGGAATATGGCGAGATACTCGCATTGCTTGCTAAACCTATTTCCGGTGCCTAATTGATTTTGAATCCGCTCTTTTCTTTGAAATATTCGACGTAGCAGCCCGATTCGCTAGGATTATCTCAAAGAAACAATTCAGACAACGCTTATATTTATATTTAGAATAGCATTCATACTGTCTCTAAACTAGGCCCATCCTTCATATTCCTCATAATATTAATGAATCATCTTTATTCAGAACCAATATCGCTCTCCTGTTGGTTTGCGTTCGACGGTATAACAGCAAAGAAAAACTAGATTAGGTTGTTGTAATCAAATATTCTGTTCGAGCACCTCTTTATTTTGCTATTTTCAAATATAAAATAAAAAGACTGAATAAGAAATTATAGGAGACAAATACAACAAGACATCGTCATTATGGTATTGTTCTCAAAGTGCAGCCTCATTTTTGAAATCGTAAAAAATATTTTAACGGTCAAAATCAAATTTACAAATGCAACTACTATTAAGTTCGCGTGCCATGTTCTTCGGGTGTTATGGTTACATGTAGTTTGCGAGTATCATCAATATTTCCCAATACATGTCGCAAAAGATCTTAATGTTACATACACATTTCCTTCTTTATACGATTTTACTAAACATAACATCCTTACCTGATCAGCAAGTTATTTAACAAATTCGCATTATATTTCGACGGACAAAAATCATACCTTCAAACGAAATTCGTAGCCTAATTCACCAAAAGAAATGACACCGCCAGTCCCTCCCGATAGGCTAAGATATACGTAGCGTACATCATCAGGTATAATATGTTTGTTTCCTCAGGGATAACGTATTCTAGATATGCTAGGTGTTTTGGATATTTCCGCTGAAAAGATCTTCCATGAATTCTGAACTAAAACAAACAACCCCACGTACATTCTTGGTAGGGTTTAACATACTATTTCCTAACAGAACCAATTGTTTGAACATTTTGTAAACAAAGAAACGAATTCAGCAAGCGCCTGTTCCATTACCAACAAATTATCATGTAAACAAACGACTTTGAGCAATCCCTTCTATGCGAAAAGTATACAAAATGCTGCCATTTGAATGCATTGCTATAGATCCTCACCAGATCAGGACACTGACGTGTAATTTTCTCCACGGTGTAAACAAGCTGTTCGGAATGAACAAAGTTCAGAGGGTTACAAACCCATAAAACATGTACTGCTGTTCCATGCCAGATTTTCAATACCGAACACGTGAAGACAATTAGCCAGTTTTCCTACGGATCCGTCCTTGGAGCAGTGTTGAACGTTAATCGTCAAATCAAGGGCATCCTATATGTCCACCTGTCACTTTACTATACATATCATTTAAGAGTTTCTTAAGTGCCTGTATAAGAAAATTATGTTTGAAAACAACCTGGGACAAATACTGTCGAGGTATGCGGAAACGTAATTTGTTCTCTTTAAAAAGAATTTGGCACTGAAAACTAAGTAAGAGAGAACACATCATTCAGCAATCACACAACAAATATAAACACTGTTATCACTGGAGGTGCTCGCCATGCGCGTGCGTGGTATGCATGCACATGACAAGAGTTGATAACAAGGTTGAAAGATAGCAGGATTGGTCTCTAGAAAAAAATCTTTATAGTATGATGTCGTCTGAAAACATACCTGCAATAGTGTCACATGTGACTGTTTGAGTCAAACAGTAAATTATTTCAATTTTAAAACTTTTATCAATTTACTTTCTAAATAAACTCTATTTAATGTACATGTCGGATGTAGTGTCCTTTGGTTATTGTATTACCAACAATTTGCACCAGTTCACCCAACCAATGACTACCACGGGGAACTCTCGAAATGTTACACGACCAGTTACCACCAGTACACCCAACCAATGGGTACCACGGGGAATTCTCTAAATGTTACACGACCAGTCAGCACCAGTTCACCCAACCAATGGCTACCACGGGGAACTCTCTAATTGTTACACGACCAGTTAGCACCAGTACACCCAACCAATGGGTACCACGGGGAATTCTCTAATTGTTACACGACCAGTTAGCACCAGTACACCCAACCAATGGGTACCGCGGGGAACTCTCTAGATGTTACACGACCAGTTAGCACCAGTACACCCAACGAATGGGTACCACGGGTAACTCTCTAAATGTTACACGACCGGTTACCACCAGTACATCCAACCAATGGCTACCACGGGGAACTCTCTAGATGTTACACGACCAGTTAGCACCAGTTCACCCAACCAATGGGTACCGCGGTGAAGTCTCTAGATGTCACACGTAATAAAGAGAACATGCACCGGATGACACTGAACTTTTCACAGCCTAAAGTTTGTATAATGTTCACAATATTAGTTCCAGCGGGAATTTATAACAAACCGGCAGAACTTAAACATTGATGATATGACTTTGTGGTTAAACTTAGTTTAGACATAAAGGACCGTATCTATATCATCATTTGCTATGGTTGAACGTAAACAGAAGTTGCTTTAAAATATGTTTTATTATTTGTATTACGTATCATATTCAATTGACTTGTGACGGCAGACATATCTTTGTGGCACAATATCAATTACTGATGGTTTTGATTTTATACGCATACAAAAAATGAGATAACTGATTGAAAATCAAAACTTAAATGCCAAAACAATATGTAGCAACCTGATTGTATTCAACAAATGAAGACTAATTCCATTGGGAATGACATAAAGTATCAACTTTCTTTTCGAATAACTTCCCATTCGCATCAACATAATGGTCTTATTGAAATGGCGCAGTAGGAAAAACTAATACTATGGACACATGTCGTAAGTGTTTACCGGCAGAGTACAGTGTGATGTACCTCTCGCGTGTGTTAGGTGTATGTCAGTACAGTGTCCTCCATAGGGTACCAGGCGGTAAGAGACACTGCTATTCATAAATCTGTGTCGGTGTCTATGGAAGGCGGAGGTTCAAGAAAAGTGAGTGATTCGCATTGACAATAAGACGCGGTTTGCATCAAATGAATAGATTTGATTCAGTAAGTTGACAAGATAATGCACGGGGTTGCAGCAGAACATAATTAAGGTCCCTCAAATACAGACAGTGTTGGTGACATTCTTCAGACTCGTTTGCGACAAAGTATAAAATGATGCAAACATGTTTTTGTTGTACTTCACTCCTTGGTGTTCAGCACCGGAAAAGATGCAGAAGTTAATAACTGGAACAAATTAGGAAAAAAAATCATTATGTTTTGATTTACGTACTATTTTCAACTTCTGAAGAATTTTGTTTCTAAATGTTAATTGAAGGTTGCTATATGTCTAGGTCAGTGATAAGTTAAAATAAGTTACATAAAGAAAAGGACCTCTTCTCGGTAATAGTGTAATATGCATGACTGGATGTCTAATGTACCTATATTATTAAGCCCTTTTTAAAGTTCAATGACATTACAAAGCGTCCTTAAGATGGATTCATTAAGTAGACGCTATCTGGATATGTCCTTATATTTTGAACGAGAAATAACCTCAACGAACCACCATCACCACAACGCCTACATACGGCCCTGGATGAAGATGTAAGGACGTGAAAGTCCACACAAAGGAACAGCCATTAAGATTAATAAAATCTGACATAAATATTTTTTGCAGAAAGCAATATCTCTACCTGAGAGTACGTTTGGAAAGTCAGCATGATACTTACATTATTATCTTAACACTTATTACACTTACTAATAGATAAAGAATACAGTCGGAATAAACACCAATCTATTCACTTAACAAAAATAAAGAACCATAGGGTTGATATTTGGGATTCCTCATTTAGAACAATCTATTTCGTCGCGAAAACAATGCAGTGACCCCACGTACTTGCTATTACGACATAGCGAGGTTCAGATGTCCTTCCCTAGGAAAAACGAGGACAACCTTATATTATCTTCATGAAGTATATAAAATATATTCGAAACGAAATCAAAGGGTTAATTAGTAAAATGTCGATATATTACAAATAACAACGTCATTCTTGAACCCCGTTGGATATATCTTCTGGTGTAAACAAGTCTCTTCGCCTATTTGGATTGAATTTACTATTCAGACTACGCGAGATTATGAGTGCTGGGCATCACCAGGGGGGTCATTTCTGGGGTAATTAGGAGCCAGCTAATCGACTAATTTGAACTGGAAGGAGAGCCAATATGATAACGTACGGGGACATTACGGTGGTGATTTAGATACTAATGATGAAAAGCAATCATTCATCCTAACACGTTCTCCACTCACCCATACAAAGTTGGCAAATATTCCGCTTTCATTTTCCAACAAAGAAAACGGAAAAAAGACGACAAGTAAATGATACATACATAAATAAACATGGACATTAATATCAGATACAGACACGTAATGATCAGCAATGCAAGTTAGAAAACCCCGTTACTAACCCTCCAATACAGACACCAAATACAATATACAGACACGTGGTTAGAAGTATATAGAGAAAACATATTACTATCAAAGGCAAATACAGTACACAGAGCGAGGCTAGAGGTCCAGGGAAACCACCTATCTCAACAAAGACAAATATATTACACATGATGTGGCTAGAGGTTCAGGGAAACCACATACCTCAACAAAGACAAATACAGTACACATGATGTGTCTAGAGGTTCAGGGAAATCACATACCTCAACAAAGACAAATACAGTACACATGATGTGGCTAGAGGTTCAGGGAAATCACATACCTCAACAAAGACAAGTACGGTACACTTGATGTGGCTAGAGGTTCACGGAAACCACATACCTCAACAAAGACAAATATATTACACATGATGTGGCTAGAGGTTCAGGGAAACCACATATCTCAACAAAGACAAACACAGTGGCGAGAGGTTCAGGGAAACCACCTATCTCAACAAAGACAAACACAGTGGTTAGAGGTTCAGGGAAACCAAATATCTAACAAAGACAAATACAGTGGTTAGAGGTTCAGGGAAACCAAATATCTCAACAAAGACAAATACAAATGTACAGTGGTTAGAGGTTCAGGGAAACCAAATATCACAACAAAGACAAACACAGACGCATGCTAGTAAAAATAAATTAAAAGGATCCCAATGTTTCCAAAGTTGCCATCAATTGACACGACAAACAAACTGTATACTCTGCTTTATTTATAAACATATTTGTGACACGTAATATGAAGTTTGGTATAACAGTCACATTGCGTAATACAATCACACCTGGTTTAAGCCAATATTTAAAAAAAAAAAAAAAAAAAATTGATTGTTAAAACTGATTTTATACAGAACATAATTGTTGCTAAATACACTAACAAAATAACAATAGTTTTATAAATCACCTGAACGATACGATATTAAATATCAATGTTTAACACGTATAACCTATAAGTATTTACGTATAACGTCTTTTTCATGTGGATGTGTGTCGGAAAAACGTAACAATCCTGTGTTGTTACGTCACTAAACGGAAATGACATCTGATAATATTTGTACATACGCAAGCATGATGTATTTGTAGAACGCAGAAAAAGCATGTTTCCAACAAACCATCTTTCTTTGTTTCTAAATGTCAAATGCCGATTATAAATACATGTATATATCACGCTTATTAGCCGAGCAATGTACAACTTGTTGCAATGTTCCATTTGCTAGAATATCTTTTGTACGGATTCACTACCAGACACGTCTCTTTATACGCTGGAGATGGTTTAACTAGGTAGTTGAAGAGCTTTATTGTGTGGATAACACTTAACATTTCTTGGCACCCTGTTTTGATCGTCTCGAGGAAATTTCATTCATCGTATTTCCAAACATTCCACAGATCTGCCGATTGTACATCCGCGAAAGAAAATAATCCATGGATAACCGAAAACATGGTATATGTTCAAACAGCGTCTATAGCCTTGACACTTTTGCACTTTATGGCTATTTTCATATTCTACTATATCATTAAGTTGATAAGTTTGTAATAAAAGGGGCTCTCAACCTCGGGTTATATAGCCGTGTATAAATACAGGGCATGCGCGCCGAGGTTTACAGACGGTTCTGAACCAAACATGATGATCATATCACCATAGCTAGGCCTGCTCCTCAACCACACGTAAACAAATGTCAATAGTTACCGCATTCATCATCCATGTTTTGGCTTATCCTCAAGTATAAAACGCCATCATGCAAATAAAAATATGCAAGTTCTATGTTGATTTCCGTCTAATCACCTTTTGACTTGGTAGCTAGATAGCAATATGACGAATCCATCCTGCTACAGTTTCATAATTTTCGTAACTTAATCGCCAATCTGGAAATAAAGCCTGCCCAAATCTGACACAGATATCGCTTGAGTGTCTAAATGTCTTTCAGAGTACAAGTCTATGGCACTGTTTACATTAGCTAACAGATTGGCTGGTGTTTTATACAGGTTTGTCATATCAACCATTTTAGACAACCGGTCGCTATTTAGCGTGCAAGGTGTACAGTTTTATCGCCATATCGCCAGATCTGATTTCACTCTTTTTTGCAATTCTAGACATCAATCATGGCTTTTATCAGAGAAATTCGATGTGAAATTTAATGGATCTGTCCTAGCATGTCTGAAATCTAGTTCATGGAATAATGAATAAACAACGACATAATTGTAGTATGCTCTACTGTCTGGCACAGTGTTCTGTACATACCAGTACTGTTAAACATACCGAACATAAATATCCACATAAGACATCAGATAGTTTAGTTGATTACACTGTAGAGCCTACCAGAACGGGTTATAAAGACCTTACAAACTCATTTAATCTCACCTTAATATATTATGACGTTGCATTGACTTTAAATAACAATGACACATTGATAGCATATAACCGACAGAATCAAGGACGATACCGTTCTTAATATATCAGTTTCATACCTTGAATTTTACCCACAACATAACCAAGAACATTCAATTTTCTTATTGTATATTTTTTGAATATTGTAACATCTTTGCTTCCCATATATATGGCGTTATGTGTCCCAGTTGACACGATATTCCAGGATACAAATAACGTGATTCCCTCGACAGATGCCGACTGTCGGCGGAAATACACATTTTTGTGTCGTGATCACTACACAGATTCTCAATGTGAGCACGTGATTTGATCTGGATTTGACCTAGATTTATATGGTATGTGTGGTGATCACTACACAGATTCTCAATGTGAGCACGTGACTTGACCTGGATTTGACCTAGATTTATATGGTATGTGTGGTGATCACTACACAGATTTTCATTGTGAGCACGTGACTTGACCTAGATTTATATGTTATGTGTCGTGATCACTACAGATATCTCAATGTGAGCACGTGACTTGACCTGGATTTGACCTAGATTTATCTGTTATGTGTCGTCCAGAGCACGTGACTTGACCTGGACATGCATGGCCTAGATTTATATGTTATGTGTCGTCCAGAGCACGTGACTTGACCTGGACTTGACCTAGATCTATATGTATCGTCCAGAGCACGTGACTTGACCTGGATTTGACCTAGATTTATATGTTATGTGTCGTCCAGAGCACGTGACTTGACCTGGATTTGACCTTGATTTATACATTATGTGTCGTCCAGGAAGCAGAAGACGCTTACGCTTTAGAAACCTGGTAATAAACGAGAATCTGGTTCGAATATCAATATAAACACAATGGAATAATCGTTATTATGTCTATATATTTTGGAAAGGACCAGTATAGGCTTAGCATGTTGTCTAATCCATGTATGTATATATCTTTATGTAATTGTACATACATGTATTACTTGATAATAAAACATTTTGAAAAAAAATGATGTCCATATGTGTTACTATGTATGCGGTAATATATATAAGGTAAATATTGTAATAGAAGAATGTCCTTCAAACGTTTAACCATTGTAATCCCACTCCCTGTTTGAGCCTGTTGAGTGACTGAGCCATGCCATGATATCCATCAGATTAATAAATAATTCTGTATAATTATCGAGTAAACACAATATTTCTGACACTCATCTGTCAATATAGATCAGGAATCTGTCTAAATGTTGTTTGAGAGTCAGATGATAGACCCGGGATAATGAAATCGCGAGGCTAGCGTCAGAATCAGCAGGACACAAGTGTTGTTATGTTCGCTCAGGCAGTAGTCTCCCCTAGATATTTATTATTTTCTATTTGATAACAACATTAACAACACACACCTGAAGCTAATAAAAACATATGACTAGCGAAGTAACCGTTAAATTCACTAACAGCGTAATTACAAACGAATGTTTCGGGAGCTTTGAATTTCTTACAAAAGCCTTTGGACATAAACTGATAAATTCTGACAAGTACGGCTATAACTTTAAGTGATATGTGCAGAAAATAATGCACACAATCTGAAAGGAAATCTTTTGTTTTTATTCAGTTGTATAAATGATAATAGCAGTAATAAAACTTATCTGATCTGTGTTAAATTACAACTGTATTCACAGACAATATCACACCTCGGATCATATTCCCGACAACTGCCTTATCGCAGAGTGCGTCCGCCCGGAGTACACTGAGGCTGACTGGTACGATGTACGGGGTACTTTTAGCGTATCACCACCACATGTGGTACTTACACAAACACATCCGGTGTCTGATAACGATAGTATACTATTTTAGCAAGTGGTATTCTTAAAAGTAGGTAAGATAGGATATATTATTAATGCAGAGCTCAGAACGGATTTCCTCGTAAATCCCATGGCTGAAAAATACTCGTAGTAAGTGACTTCTAGGAACTACCATGAATCGGGTGAGATAATGGTCTTTTCATTACTCGTGTTCCCAGTCCTGTCCTCATTAGCATCAAACAGACAATGATCTAACCGATTGTTACTGCCACCTGGTTTGAACGACAAACATAGGGAACTCAGTTGCACCTTTTGTCGTTGTGTTGGTCTGAGTTAAACATGACAGACACATTGATAACGTAAAAATGTATTCCAAGTAGATCCAAGGCAACATAATAGGGAGAGGACAGAAAAACGGAGAAACAAAATACTGCGACGAGTGCAGCAGAGGTCATGAAAGTAGATAATAAGTTCTGGAGTGGACCCCACATTAATGAATGAATGTCTTCATCATTTCCCGACCCCTGAGGAACTCTCTCTTAACCATGTGAGAGTTTTGTAAATCCATCGCTAGCAAGAACGCATTCTCATACATTTGTGTTTATTAGTGTATACATAAATTTTATATTTAGAAAACATTCTCGTGCATCCGAAATCATGCATCTAATCACAGTGTAGAATATTCTTTAATACCAAAATTATGTTCACTCGTAAAGTATGATGCGGAATTTTTTAAAATATAAACAATCTATAATTACATAATAAATAGCAGATTTGGATTTAATGCAATATCTTGATTCGCAATAAATATGGAGAATTATAATAGATTGAAATGGTATCTCGTTTCTTGATTCCCAGCATGGGAATGATCAGCCTTGTTGCTGTGTTTATTAATACACCAAGAAAACAGAAAGCAGATGTTCTCGTTACGATTTCTGCAATTGTGTTCTCTTTTTTTAAGATAAGGAGTCAACTGATAACTGGGATGAAACACATGTGCATCCTCTTTACGATTTTTTAAATGTGCTAAAAATGTTACTTACTTTCGACCACATTTAAGTACAGACAAGATTTGTTTTCGCGTACTCTGCTACCTCTAAGAATCTGACTGATTCGAAGTAATCAATCATTTCCAACAATTATTTCCAAAAGTAAACATTTTATACAAAATAAAATCTGTTACCTCGAATGCTCGGGCTCTTTCATGACTCATTTGACTTTGCGATAACGAAGTATAAACTAGAGAAGTCGTGTAAATCGGGGAGAACTTTACAAGGAACAAGATGGATAGATAGTCGACCAGTTAACATTAGGTAGACAGTCGACCAGTTAACATTAGGTGGGTAGACAGTCGACCAGTTAACATTAGGTGGGTAGACAGTCGGCCAGTTAACATTAGGTGGGTAGACAGTCGGCCAGTTAACATTAGGTGGGTAGACAGTCGACCAGTTAACATTAGGTAGACAGTCGACCAGTTAACATTAGGTAGGTAGACAGTCGACCAGTTAACATTAGGTGGATAGACAGTCGGCCAGTTAACATTAGGTGGGTAGACAGTCGACCAGTTAACATTAGGTAGACAGTCGACCAGTTAACATTAGGTAGGTAGACAGTCGACCAGTTAACATTAGGTAGGTAGACAGTCGACCAGTTAACATTAGGTAGGTAGACAGTCGACCAGTTAACATTAGGTACATGTAGGTAGACAGTCGACCAGTTAACATTAGGTAGGTAGACAGTCGACCAGTTAACATTAGGTAGGTAGATAGTCGACCAGTTAACATTAGGTGGGTAGTCAGTCGACCAGTTAACATTGGGTAGGTAGACAGTCGACCAGTTAACATTAGGTAGGTAGACAGTCGACCAGTTAACATTAGGTAGGTAGATAGTCGACCAGTTAACATTAGGTGGGTAGACAGTCGACCAGTTAACATTAGGTAGGTAGACAGTCGACCAGTTAACATTATGTAGGTAGTCAGTCGACCAGTTAACATTGGGTGGGTAGACAGTCGACCAGTTAACATTAGGTGGGTTGTCAGTCGACCAGTTAACATTAGGTAGGTAGACAGTCGACCAGTTAACATTAGGTAGACAGTCGACCAGCTAACATTAGGTAGGTAGACAGTCGACCAGTTAACATTAGGTAGGCAGACAGTCGACCAGTTAACATTAGGTGGATAGACAGTCGACCAGTTAACATTAGGTGGGTAGACAGTCGACCAGTCAACATTAGGTAGGTAGACAGTCGGCCAGTTAACATTAGGTGGGTAGACAGTCGACCAGTTAACATTAGGTAGACAGTCGACCAGTTAACATTAGGTAGGTAGACAGTCGACCAGTTAACATTAGGTAGGTAGACAGTCGACCAGTTAACATTAGGTAGGTAGACAGTCGACCAGTTAACATTAGGTGGGTAGACAGTCGACCAGTTAACATTAGGTGAGTAGACAGTCGACCAGTTAACATTAGGTAGGTAGACAGTCGGCCAGTTAACATTAGGTGGGTAGACAGTCGACCAGTTAACATTAGGTAGACAGTCGACCAGTTAACATTAGGTAGGTAGACAGTTGACCAGTTAACATTGGGTAGGTAGACAGTTGATCAGTTAACATTAGGTAGGTAGACAGTCGACCAGTTAACATTAGGTGGGTAGACAGTCGACCAGTTAACATTAGGTAGACAGTCGACCAGTTAACATTAGGTAGACAGTCGACCAGTTAACATTAGGTACATGTAGGTAGACAGTCGACCAGTTAACATTAGGTGGGTAGACAGTCGACCAGTTAACATTAGGTGGGTAGACAGTCGACCAGTTAACATTAGGTGGGTAGACAGTCGATCAGTTAACATTAGGTAGGTAGACAGTCGACCAGTTAACATTATGTAGGTAGTCAGTCGACCAGTTAACATTGGGTGGGTAGACAGTCGACCAGTTAACATTAGGTGGGTTGTCAGTCGACCAGTTAACATTAGGTAGGTAGACAGTCGACCAGTTAACATTAGGTAGACAGTCGACCAGCTAACATTAGGTAGGTAGACAGTCGACCAGTTAACATTAGGTAGGCAGACAGTCGACCAGTTAACATTAGGTGGATAGACAGTCGACCAGTTAACATTAGGTGGGTAGACAGTCGACCAGTCAACATTAGGTAGGTAGACAGTCGGCCAGTTAACATTAGGTGGGTAGACAGTCGACCAGTTAACATTAGGTAGACAGTCGACCAGTTAACATTAGGTAGGTAGACAGTCGACCAGTTAACATTAGGTAGGTAGACAGTCGACCAGTTAACATTAGGTAGGTAGACAGTCGACCAGTTAACATTAGGTGGGTAGACAGTCGATCAGTTAACATTAGGTGAGTAGACAGTCGACCAGTTAACATTAGGTAGGTAGACAGTCGGCCAGTTAACATTAGGTGGGTAGACAGTCGACCAGTTAACATTAGGTAGACAGTCGACCAGTTAACATTAGGTAGGTAGACAGTTGACCAGTTAACATTGGGTAGGTAGACAGTTGATCAGTTAACATTAGGTAGGTAGACAGTCGACCAGTTAACATTAGGTGGGTAGACAGTCGACCAGTTAACATTAGGTAGACAGTCGACCAGTTAACATTAGGTAGACAGTCGACCAGTTAACATTAGGTACATGTAGGTAGACAGTCGACCAGTTAACATTAGGTGGGTAGACAGTCGACCAGTTAACATTAGGTGGGTAGACAGTCGACCAGTTAACATTAGGTGGGTAGACAGTCGATCAGTTAACATTAGGTAGGTAGACAGTCGACCAGTTAACATTAGGTAGACAGTCGATCAGTTAACATTGGGTAGGTAGACAGTCGACCAGTTAACATTAGGTGGGTAGACAGTCGACCAGTTAACATTAGGTGGGTAGACAGTCGACCAGTTAACATTAGGTAGACAGTCGACCAGTTAACATTAGGTAGACAGTCGACCAGTTAACATTAGGTAGACAGTCGACCAGTTAACATTAGGTAGACAGTCGACTAGTTAACATTAGGTGGGTAGACAGTCGACCAGTTAACATTAGGTAGACAGTCGACCAGTTAACATTAGGTGGGTAGTCAGTCGACCAGTTAACATTGGGTAGGTAGACAGTCGACCAGTTAACATTAGGTGGGTAGACAGTCGACCAGTTAACATTAGGTGGGCAGACAGTCGACCAGTTAACATTGGGTGGTTAGACAGTCGACCAGTTAACATTAGGTGGGTAGACAGTCGACCAGTTAACATTAGGTGGGCAGACAGTCGACCAGTTAACATTGGGTGGGTAGACAGTCGACCAGTTAATATTAGGTAGGTGGACAGTCGACCAGTTAACATTAGGTGGGTAGACAGTCGACCAGTTAACATTAGGTAGACAGTCGATCAGTTAACATTAGGTGGGTAGACAGTCGACCAGTTAACATAGATGAGTAGATAGTCGACCAGTTAACATTAGGTAGACAGTCGACCAGTTAACATTGGGTAGACAGTCGACCAGCTAGGAGTAGACGCGTATTTGTATCATGCATGAGTATTTAAGATCCACGGAAACATCCATTTATTATAGAGAATATTTCTGAAAGATTATATAGGAAAGTGATCTTAATTTGTGTAACAAAGAAAGAAGTTTGTGTAGGCACAGTAATAGCTGATAAGGTAATAGGAAACTTTTCTAATTTTGGTGTTCGTGTCTCTTACATTGATCTGTTCATATCGTGTTTTGTACTTAATTGAATATTCGTAGCGATTTAAAATTGCAATTTGCAAATATACCAGCGCAAACGTTTTGATCCCAAGTTATTTTTTAATATCCATTTGGTCAGGTTTCATTTTCTTTAATCATTTAAAAGCATGTGTATTTGTGCGCAGTGCTTTGATTGCAATATTTCCTTTTGATTAATATTATGACACTGCAATAACGAACGGGTATTCTAAAAATCGATGACCTATATTTCAGATAAAAGCTCATGATGATCAATAGTTGAAGCATGTAGGTGTCCTTGTGTGACTGCTTACGTTATATGTGTTGTTTGAATTATACGCCAACAAGGAAATTCATGTTTGTCCGGGATAGGAACTGTAGTTAACCTAGCAATCTTGCAGAAACTGGCTTTTATGACAGCCTTCCGGTTTAAGGATACTAAGACACTAAAACTGATCTGCAGCCCTCATTTCAGCACTTAGCACCTGTTTTTTTCTTTAGAAATACAATTAACCAATAAAACATGTTGACATGGATCAGCTTCACGCATTCAGGATCATGAAACGGAAGTAAAACACACAAAAAGTGTTGGGAGACACCGACAAAATATCTGTTAAAACGATTATATAATCCCAGCCTAAAAACTCTTTAAAGCTCTGTTGCTGTTTATATTATCATATTAAATTTAAATGACTATCCATTTGATTATACTAATTCTTAATATACTCGAAATATTGACTCCAACGGACTAATTTCACCGCAGTTTTTGAAATATCTTAATATGATGAACGAAATGGTAAGCCTAAATGGAACAAATCAATTAGCAAATGAGGAACAAAATCGGTTTATAATTACCATGCATGGATACTGGGTGATATAATTTTACATAAAGCTTGGTTTCAGAAGTGGTATTTTATATCGTTTGTGAACTTCTCAAATCTTCTGTCGGTCCTACGGTTCGGTTACATTACAGAACAGACCAGCTGGTCCAGTCTAATGGATGCTATTTGAGATAGCCCCTTTTGCACAACACAATTTGTTAACTATAGACAAAAACTAACACCAACTTCAAAGTTGCTTTGATTTATAACATAATTACATCTCATTTTTCAAACTAACCCTCATATCATCAGTCATGTTATGCAACGTTATGTAAACAATAATGAATAGATATTGCCAAAGTACGTGGGTGGCACTGATTAAGAGTAAGGAACAATTAAGGACCGGAAGCGGAAGTGTAGATAGCAAGTATAATACAGGTATTTATAAACCATCCATGTTTTATTACTCTTCCTAAGCATGATTATAATTACAATAGAATATGTTTTTGTATCTTTAAGATGCATAGTTACTAGTAATAGACACGCCGAGGGGAGAATAAAAACAGGCAGATTATTATGTTGAAAGACTGCCAACCTAACAATACCCTACATACCGATCACAAGTCATCTGTAACTACATGAACTGAACGACGGTGGTGTAATTAACAGCGACCTGCTGCAGCATGTGCAGCTATATAGACCTGCAGTAAGTACATGTTGCCCTGCCAGAACATGTCTGTACTTCACAGACGCCCCTGCCTCCCGTCAGTCATATGGGTCATTCTGGCATCTTTATAACAGTGGCGCATATTTTCAACAAACAAACAGCGTTTAACGCGACTTAAACATCCCTATTGGACGGTCAGTAGGTCGATGTATCGTAGAGAGCAAGTGCATTTCAAATGAGAATGATGTTCTCGAATTACGGCCTCAAACCTGTTATATGTTGGGGCCTCAACGTTGGTTTTTATAACTTGATTTACATTGTATTCTATAAAGATTAAAGCACAATGTATTGTAATAATGGAAAACATGCTGGCTAATACAAATGAACAGTAAAAGGCGAAGCGACATGCCCAGGTTTTGAAATATCATTGAGATAGCATCCTAGCGTGATTTTAAAATTTGGTACCACAATCACATCGCCCGCTTATGACGACAATTCCTTTGCCTAAACCAGTATTGTTGCGATCGATCTTAATATCATACAATTATAGAAGACGCAGTTAACTAGTAAATTGTAAAACAAAGCGGGCAAAAATCTAAAAAAAAAAAAAACCCACTCATAACAAACGGAATAACAAACTAAGAGAGAAGTCATCCTTAACAACGAATAAACAAAAATCTGAGGTGAAGCCAGGTAAAACGTAACCATGGTAACCAAGAGTTGCACATAATCCTTCTGTTTATCTTTCGGATAAAATTCTGTTTTGCAAATTCAGTAAAATTAATGTAGTTATTTTGTTCGTTTAATTTGTTTTTGTTTATAAATAGATACATGTATATGTTCCAGTATCTAGTGCGTCATGATGAAAGGAAGGGGGTGAATTGAGATGGTTTCGGAACAATTTCAAGTGAAATATCGACAAAAGATAACTGCAAATCTTTACACCGAGGAATGTTCGCAATTCAATATCATTTCTCCCTTGACTCATTTTGAACTAAGCCACCTTTTCGAAGGTGTTGATGATGTATATGAGCTTCCAAACAAATAAATAAAACTATCAAAGACACCAACAATAAATTCTTAAACATCCTATAGACACTGAAACTCCAGAGTCAGAAATCAAGTGGAGGAAACGGCCGTGACGTTTCCTCGCCAGAGAAACCTATATAATGTAGTTACGGTTCATTCCTAGTGATTCCAACACTCGCCTAATAGTAAGAATCGTTATAAGCCACCTAGCTACAGAGTCGTGTTCTTGACAGATATTGGCTTCTGTTGACATATATTAGCTAAATCTTGACGTCACACTGGTCAAACAACATCCTGTTGATGTTTTTGTTTTCTTCGAGCTAACATGCAAGGTCATATGAAGACGATGGGGGCACCGTTAAGAAACAATCAGTTAGAAGAGAAAAGACAGGTATCACTGTCGTAAGTATCTATCCAATCAGAGCACACTGAAATAACCTACAGTGCGCAGAGGTTGGGATAGGATGGGGCGAGGGGTGTCCTGTATTTGGACAGCAGACATTTGTCTCCAAAACAAGATTTCTTATGTTTTACTGTATATGCCATGACTATGTTTATGGCCTATTTCGAATGTTCGTGGGATTTTTCAAACCTGGAAATGACACTTGTGACCTTTCCTTTGGTGTTAAGTTGTTTGTATGTACCGGTGAAGGAGCAATTGATAACTTAAAACCTGTTTGATAAGACTCTGTAGTGATAAATTTAGCTTGGATTTTCACACTCTCAGGTCAATATGGGTCAAATTTGGAGCATTAGTATCGTTGAAAAAAACACTTGAATATCAAATATATCCTTATATAGCTGACACTTCAATGATAACAACCAGTAACTACGTGAAATTAGTATTTCAGAATTCCCAGCAGATACAAAATCTTACAGTCAAAAAAAATAATCGTTCTTCTTCATCCATCATTAAATAATATGATATTTTTTGTTACTTGTACTCCCCACGGATGTCATAACGGCAGAATAAATAAATTTCCTCTACATAAATGTATGAATATAGAATTGTTATTGAGTGAGGGCGTAACTAAGTCAGAGACGTTTTTTTTCCGTGGCGTCAAACTATAGTTTAATGTCTGACGCTTGCGCTAAATACAAATTATATACCCTACTTTACAATGTCGTTTCAACTTAATTAGTGCGTTCCTATTTACATAGTTATATCAAATTAATCAGTGCGTTCCCATTTACATAGTTATATCAAATTAATCAGTGCGTTCCCAAGTCAGTATAATGATTCGGTGATGATGTCATGCCTTAGACGTGTCATTAAGTGAAGTAGGTTTATTGAGCCACCACTAAGGTTAGGAACAACCATTGTATAACCAGGTCGTTCGGAAGTACATGATTAGAAACTAATGAGAATCGATATAATAATTCAATAAAGATCATATAGTTGTCCTCATCAACCAAGGACGTCTATAAACCACAGCACCTGTTACCACACGTAACCACACCTGATGTTACTTACAAAACTATCATTTAAAGTTTACATTCGCTCAAGACATTAGAAATCTGCTTCAACATCAGGATACATATTTTCTTCGCTATTCGACGTATTTCACCCATCGACACTAACTCGATAATACCTTGTATTTGACCTAAAAGATTGATGAACTTCGCTCAAGCGATGCCGTTTGTATTCCATCCTTTTACCAAGCGAAGACGTTTGTATTCCATCCTTTTACCAAGCGAGGACGTCTGTATGCCATCCTTTTACCAAGCGAGGACGTTTGTATTCTATCCTTTTACTAAGCGAGGACGGTTGTATTCCATCCTTTTACCAAGTGAGGACGTTTGTATTCCATCATTTTACCAAGCGAGGACGTTTGTATTCCATCCTTTTACCAAGTGAGGACGTTTGTATTCCATCCTTTTACCAAGCGAGGACGTTTGTATTCCAACCTTTTACCAAGCGAGGACGTTTGTATTTCATCCATTTACCAAGTGAGGACGTTTATATTCCAACCTTTTACTAAGTGAGGACGTTTGTATTCCATCCTTTTACCAAGCGAGGACGTTTGTATTCCATCCTTTTACCAAGTGCGGACGTTTGTATTCATTCCTTTTACCTAGTGAGGACGTTTGTATTCCATCCTTTTACCAAGCGATGACGTATGTATGCCATCCTTTTACCAAGTGAGGACGTTTGTATTCCATCCTTTTACCAAGCATGGACGTTTGTATTCCAACCTTTTACCAAGTGAGGACGTTTGTATTCCACCCTCTTACCTAGTGAGGACGTTTGTATTCCATCCTTTTACCAAGCGAGGACGTTTGTATTCCATCCTTTTACCAATTGAGGACGTTTGTATTCATTCCTTTTACCTAGTGAGGACGTTTGTATTCCATCCTTGTACCAAGCGAGGACGTTTGTATTCCATCCTTTTACCAAGCGAGGACGTTTGTATTTCACCCTTTTACCAAGCATGGACGTTTGTATTCCATCCTTGTACCAAGTGAGGACGTTTGTATTCCACCCTCTTACCTAGTGAGGACGTTTGTATTCCATCCTTTTACTAAGCGAGGACGTTTGTATTCCATCCTTTTACCAAGCGAGGGCGTTTGTATGCCATCCTTTTACCAAGTGAGGACGTTTGTATTCCATCCTTTTACCAAGTGAGGACGTTTGTATTCCATCCTTTTACTAAGCGAGGACGTTTGTATTCCATCATTTTACCAAGCGAGAGCGTTTGTATTCCATCCTTTTACCAAGCGAAGACGTTTGTATTCCATCCTTTTACCAAGCGAGGACGTTTGTATTCCATCCTTTTACCAAGCGAGGACGTTTGTATTTCATTCTTTTACAAAGATAACAAAACCTCCATGTTTCACACTCTACTAGGCATTAGTTTACACTCGGTAACGGTAAGGATGGGTGCTACTGAAGTGGTAAGTTACCCATGGTACACACTGAAGTGGTGCGAGCAACAGCTGCTAACACGTAAGTACAAACAACAGGTAAAAACGCAGGTAAGTACATACATACAGCAAATAAGAGGTTAGTACATACAAACTAGTAAGTGCATCATACAACAGGTAAGTATATACATACAGATACGTACATTCATACAACAGGTTAATACAGGTAAGTACATACAAACAACAGGTTAGTACATACAATAGGTAAGTAGGTAATTATAAATGAAGGTAATTACATACAAACAACAGGTAAGTACAAAAAACACACAGGTAAGTATATACATAGAACAGGTAAGTACATACAACAGGTAAGTACATAAACAGGTAAGTACATACATACAGGCAAGGACACTTTGTTGTTTTTCATGATGTAATGTGATGGCACTTAAACAGTCAGTCTTTGATCCCGTCATTAGTGGAGTCATGTGACCTAAACTGTCACCTTTTGAAAAACTTGGTGGCTCTCTCCCATTTTCCGTGGTTGATAATCAAATAAACCCCTTCTTTTTTAATATGTGTGGCCTGTAGTCTGTATTCCGAAAAAATCTTTTGAAAGATTTGGTGGTTCTCTTCATTTCTACATGGTTGACGAACTCCCTTTGAAATATATTTGGCTTGTAGCCTTTATTATATAAAGTTCCCAACCCTTTGAACGACTTCGTGGCTCTCTTCCGTTATCCATGGTTGAAAAACCCTTCCTTTTTGTAATATTTGTGGCCTTGGGCTCTTATTCTTTAAAGCTCCCCATCTTTTGGAAGAGTAGGTGGTTCTCTCCTATTCTCCGTGGTTGATGAACTCCTTCTCTTTTACAATATTTTTGGCCTGAAGCCTTCATTCCACAATGCTCCCCTTCGTTTAGAATATTGAATGGTTCTCCGTGGTAAATGAGTCCATCTCCTTTTGTAAAATTTGCTTCCTCTGTTTTGATTTAATTGTCAATAAGAGGGCGTCTTTTGTCTCCAGATGGTAGGGAATATACGTTTAAAAAAACCGGTAGTTATTTTGCATGGTCTTTGTCGTCTGTGAACACACGGTATCAATCTTACCTAATTAAGGGACGAACACCTTAATCATCGATTGATTTATCCTTTCAATTATATACATGTAGGTAACAAATCTTAAATGGTGAAAATGGTAAAAAAAAAACACCCAGAAACAGGCGTTCAGAAGATAATTAGGAGAAAAACAGATCTACAAATAAAAGATTGCATATTCTAAACACATTATATCATATGGTACTCTATTGATATAATAGTATACATAGTAATGAATGAAAACATTACTAGCAAAATCTGAAGATAACTTTTATAATTATAAACATCTGCACCCTCGCCTCAAACATAAGAAAGTTCCACCCGGATTTTCAAAGACTTTCTTTTCAAGTGCCGTTCATTCATCTACTGGATAGATAAAAACACAAGTACAATTAGAAAGAAATGAAATTCTAGGCCAGTTATCTCCTACACTGTAGTTTCCCGCCAGGTGAAAGTTCCTGGGAGGTCACAACTTCAGATACCAATAGACATCCTTGATAAGGTATGTGTTTCAGCTGAACACACAAAGCAGTCATGTCGACATCTAATACATATTCGATATATAAGGCATTGCGTGGCGACAATAGGCCAAGACCTTGACCCAGTGGCACACAGTCTGATCTCCGGCTTCTCTTTCCATTACAGATGTATCGTAGATGACTCCAGCAGCTTTTCTTCTTTGGATAATGTTCCATATCTAGATACTCCGAGAAGGGATCGAGGTTTAAAGGCCGGTCAGCATATACACAACCAGAATGGTTCAATTCATATTTAAAAAGAACAACAACTGATATTCAGGACGTATGAAACTCATCGAGTTTTCCAGAATAATTATAAAATATCATATACTTTAGGGAATTAAGAATATATAACAGCTATTGTAATCAACCAAACAACACAATCTGTATCGGGTTCTAAGACTTTCCGTGATATACCCGCCTGATCGAGAAAGGAGATTGGAACTGTCGTCTCCTTAACAAGACAAGACAATGACCGGTTAGTAGGATTAATAAATGGGTAGTACATTTCTTTGGTTTGGTTTGGATTGTTGTTGTTCAACGTCGTATCAATACCTCAGGTCATCTAAAGGCGACATACGTGTGTGTGTCACGTTACTTTGTCCAGAGGTGGCATTTCAGTATGGTAGCACTATAAAGCCAAGTTAATTCATTATTTTTTTCTTATAGTTTCCTGTTTAATAGGATGTAAAATAATACTGACCTAAAATTATATACCGCCTGTTTTCAGTATAATGTGACGGGGTCTGGTTTTGCCTTGTCTGAGTGTGATGCCACACCTCTGTCAGTGACCCGAACTCTAATTGACACCGTCCTGAATTACTTTTATTGTGTTCATTTAACGTACAGTAATACCGAACTATTACCGGGTATCATCTCACCACAGTACAGTTTCAACACCCCTGCTCAGCTGCAAGCATGTGTAGTACATTGACCCAAATGAAGGAATCCCGGCTCCGTGGTATGTAAGGCAATGCGTTGGCGAGCATAACGAGCATCACAATATCCAACTACAATGACTGTACGACTAGATATGCGATATTCTCTACTATAAAGACGCGCGTATGGCCAACTTACAAGATGATCTGAATTTGGCTTGTCTTCAGTTTATTGTATTTTTTGGCCAATATTCCGATCTTCATATCTCACAAGAGCAAGGATTGAAAATAATGAAGAACTCTTTCAGGCCATAAAATTCATTAGTAAGAATGCATATGCTTTTTGGGAAGCGTGCACCCAATTTGTGCACATCAGGTTTACAATGGTATGGCTCTCACTTTCAATGTTTGGTCGCGATGCTGATTGTCTATGAAGCACAGCTTTGTATACATCAAACAAAAACAAGATACTGCCAACCTGATTGGTTATTTATACCAATGCTTACCATCGCGGGTGTCTCAGACTTGTGTTCTAACAAAACATCACGTTTTTTGCAAACGTCGAGCCATCTCTGATATCATTCTTCACTGAGAACAATGTCGCCATGTTTAGTCCTTCTGTAACAGATCGTAACGTACTTTATCGACGAGTCTATCATTATGACACTCTGTTGAAGGCATTGACGTCGTCCTGAATACTTTCTAGATTTGGAGGTTCAGTACAAATGATGTAGATCGGTTAAAATCATCGTTTTTATTTACTCCTCCCTGTCCATGGTAAGGTTCTTTGAAAAAGTGTACCAATTCAGTCCTTTATTACTATAACTATCAATGAGGCGTTTTAACGAGACAAAACCACATATAAACAAACCAATTGAAAGTCTATAAGATAGAAAAGTTGAATCAAACTGCAACTATTGTCGCGCATGTATAAAATTGTTTGATACAGTCTAATTAACGGGCTATTGAGAGATTACCTTCATTCAGGGCCACACCCTAAAAGGAAAGCTAGAAGATGGGTTTTACGGGAGGTGAACATAAAAATGATGAAACATTCGAAGATCTTCATAACTGCACAGTGTGATATAGATCGATGTTGCACTATTGGTATCCTTTGAGTAGAGAACACACAAGTCAGTAAAATGATGCACCATCGGGAAACGGTTTACTGCTATGTCTTTAGATTACGGGGCATTACAGGAACCGAGATTGATTTACCGATTGTGTGTGATGTAAAGTCCATGTGCGAGGTTAAGTTTTAAACTTTAAGATCTGCTGAAAGGAAACTTGTTTGGCGTTGAACATCTTAATCGTTGCTGATACCCGAGTGGTGCTTAGTGTCACTGCCGTGATCATTGGCTTTGAAAAGCCTCTTTAACTATAACTAAATGAAACGTCAAAACTTTTTTTTCATACGCGGGACATCCTTATTGTTGCGGCGTAATTCTAAGTTCATAAATATGTTAAAATTTGATTGATTATCATACCCATTGGTGTCTAACATTTGTCTCGGCCAAACTATGAAATATTATACCAATACAATCAATAACAACTGGTGATGTTAAGAAGAGGACGGATTGATCTGACTATTATGGTATTCGCTATACGTAAGAACTGACAGATTTTGACGTCCTAAAGCTGCGTCCACCCTAATGATCGATCTGCCACCTGACTATTCGTCACCACCTACGGTCTATACCGACTCCGCCTGGTCCTACTTAGTGTCCCTGGTAATTAGCATTGACTTGTGACATTTTACCTGGTACGAACCTGTTCACATGTATAATGAATCACACACCTGTTTGTGACAAACAACAGGTGTATGAGCGACACATAACAGAACCTTCGTCTGTAAACGGGTTTTGTCTTTATGCTAATCCGCATGAAAATGGTTTCCAAGGACGGTAGTCCAATACTTCATCTGAAACATTGACCCCTTCACATTGAAAAAAATGGTACTGCTCGGTCACAGTATTATAGGGATTATCTTCTGCATGCCTATTATGTATTCATGATTTTGTACAACTTTTACAAAACACGTGCATGCCCATATGTGGCAATCATTATAAAAGTGTCCGTCAATAGTCCAGTCATCCATTTGCACCCCAATCATGACCTTAGCTGTCGTACGAACGTTCAGCATTAAACACTTACTTGTTTAACCGTGTATCTACGGTACTTGTTTAACCGTTTATCTACGGTACTTGTTTAACCGTGTATCTACGGTACTTGTTTAACCGTATATCTGTGGTACTTGTTTAACGGTGTATCTACGGTACTTGTTTAACCGTGTATCTACAGTACTTGTTTAACCGTGTATCTACGGTACTTGTTTAACCGTGTATCTACGGTACTTGTTTAACCGTGTATCTATGGTACTTGTTTAACCGTGTATCTACGGTACTGGTTTAACCGTGTATCTACGGTACTTGTTTAACCGTGTATCTACGGTACTTGTTTAACCGTGTATCTACGGTACTTGTTTAACCGTGTATCTACGGTACTTGTTTAACCGTGTATCTACGGTACCTGTACATGTTTAACCGTGTATCTACGGTACTTGGTATTTATTTATGAAAGCTTGAATACAACATTCCGATAGAATACCATTTTGAAATTACGTTATAAATAATAGGAATTCAAATACTTTGTTGTAACCAGAGACTGAGGTATAAATAACAACACGGTTATTTGACCTTGGAAAGGTATGACCTTGTACACTTTCAAAGAAATGATTTGACCTAATGACCATGCAGGCTACGAGCCAGATATCGTTAGCCTCCTCCGCGGTTCACGTGCAAAGGTTCCGCCGCTTACGGTATTAGAACGACTACAATGACCTTGGTTTGAGATTAAGATATTGGTCTTCTTCGGGAATTCAGCACAATCATCGTTTTTGTCTGTCAGCTTTGCAGATAACATCCATATTTGTCTTCACATGTCAATATTATATCATGACGAATATATACATAAATAGGTATGAATACGTAAGTACACACGATTTTATCATTACACACTTTTGTCGTATATGTTTTTATATCTGTCTCTTTTGTTCTACGAATTTTTGCTCTGTCTATTCGACTTATCCCAAGTCTTATCAAAGTAGTTTATGTTTACAAAAATATACATGTATTTTATTTCATTACAATAATTGCGAAATGGGCATTTACACCTCTACGCGATAAATAAGTTTGGCATCTCAAGTGTGTACATAAATACTTGGCAGCTGCCGTTTAAAGAATGGTTCACCTAAAATTCGGTTACCGAGGTAAACACGTTATCGTTAGTGACAAAAAGGCTGATAAGCATGGCAGTGCTATGGAATTCCAGGTATCTTTGTGACGTCTCAGTATATTAAAGTATGCATATTATGCTAATGAAAGCAAATAATTTGATAAGTAAATACCATTTAGTCATTTTCCCTTGATTAAACTATCCAAAAACACAATACGTAATCAGCTCGCGCCAAAACAGTATACGTATATCTGTTTTTACTGAATACACTGTGGTTCGCATACAGGTACTATATATTACACAAAACAGGTTTACATGATTTGCGACACAAATTACGCAGCTCCTTTTGAACAGCTTTCTTCACCTGATTTCGATTTAATCTGGGAACATAACCACCTGTTGTGAATATTTATATTTAATCAATAGAGATGTCCAACAAATCACGGTAATTGTAAATATTTAACTGTTGATATAGATGTACAACTTACCTAGTCCTGGTACGAGAATGTTTAAAATACAACAAACGGCCGCTGCTCCGATCGGCATACACGGGATAGCATTGTACAGTGGTCCGTGTTTCTCCGTAACTTCAATGATTTCGTCCCTATTATCAATTATCTGTACACTTTTCTTCTTTTGTCCTGTGAGGGAAGCCTTCGCATCCTCGCTTCCTGTTCCCGAGGCCATTATTGACAAGATATACGTGGTATAAATCCAAGCGTGTTATTTGTAAACAACTTTTATAACAGTATATTCAATTCCATATGCACTTTATGATGCAATTAGAATATCACTAAATTGACTTTTTTTCACATAAAATATATCTCCATAGAAATTTGAAATATATTCCACAGACGCCAAGACGTTATACAACACAGGCACTTTAAGAAATATATCAATGAAGTTATTTTTTACGTTTAAATTACTTGCATCTTGAAAAACGGCTGCGCAGCCGTGATTGCCTCTGGTGAGTGTGTAGGGGTTTTTACCGAGACTCTGGTGAAGCTCCAAGTTGATCTCCTCCCACACCGCTAACCATGTAGGCCTACGACAACACAGTATACAACTGGCAAGCGAAATCACACAACATAGTTGATAAGGAAATTTTTCACAGATACATACGAACTGCCGTTCTCTTGTCTGCTTCACGCTTTCTCTTGGATAATCAGCTTCGTCAGTCAGCTTTGGTTTTGACGTGCTGTTCGCGTCACGTGATAACGTTTGTGCTATTCCACGCGCGTTTACCTCACGCGCACTATAAACATATACGCAGTCCTGTTTGCGTTAATGAACTGGACATGGTGGATTTGGCCGAATGATTATGACATGGTATGAGGAGGAATTGGATATATAACAGGGATACGCGTTCATTTCTAAGCGAATTGTCAATGATGGTGATTAGGTTGTAGGTGCGTGGACACTGATTGGCACCAGGTACGATAACGACGAAATTAATTTCTATAATTATATCGTTTCAAGTGTTGTCATCGCATATTACACGTGAAAATATAGGCGATAAACGACGTAAGCCTCATCCCTGTAAATCTATGTTTATAAATATGATCGTAAATATGTACATGTATAAACAACCTCAGCCTGGGGATACTGCAAATGAACTTATTTCCGTGGGATTATTATTTTATGAAATTGACATGTGTTTGTTCCTCGGTCTGTTCATACTTACTAATATTTACTTGTGCGGTGAATGTGCGATTAATTACGTCGAAATTTCTTCGTAGCCTATATAAGACGAAATTCAAATTGGGTATTTACCCAAAATTAATCATCAGACTTCACAGATCAAGTGGCAAATGATTGATCCCACTTGTCCAATCCTGTACATATCTGAGGTTGTCGTGATGTCACGGACAGTACCATATATCATATAAATAGTTATATTTTCCTACATATTCTCGTCTGGACAGAATAGCTGTTTCCTATACACTTTCGTATAGAGAGGGAACTTGTTTCCGCTTACATACTCTCCTAGTCAGATTATTGTTTCCCATGGACTATCGTCTAGACAGAATGCAATTTCACATACATTATCGTGAAGACAAATAACAGTTTCCTATACATTATCGTCAAGACAAATAATAGTTTCCTATACATTATCGTCTAGACAGATGACAGTTTCCTATACATTTTCGTCTAGAAAGATGACAGTTTCCTATACATTTTCGTCTAGAAAGATGACAGTTTCCTATACATTTTCGTCTAGACAGATGACCGTTTCCTATACATTGTCCTCTAGACAGATGACAGTTTCCTATACATTTTCGTCTAGAAAGATGACAGTTTCCTATACATTATTGTCTAGACAAATGACAGTTTCCTTTACACTATTGTCCAAACAGATGACAGTTTCCTATACATTATCGTCTTGACAGATGACAGTTTCCTATACATTTTCGTCTAGACAGAAGACAGTTTCCTATACATTTTCCTCTAGAAAGATGACAGTTTCCTATACATTTTCGTCTAGACAGATGACAGTTTCCTATACATTATTGTATTGACAGATGACAGTTTCCTATACATTTTCCTCTTGACAGATGGCAGTTTCCTATACATTTTCCTCTAGAAAGATGAGTTTCCTATACATTTTCGTCTAGAAAGATGACCCGTTTCCTATACATTTTCCTCTAGACAGATGACAGTTTCCTATACATTATCGTCTAGACAAAAGTACTTTTTCATATACACTCTGGCCTTGACAGTTATACCTCCTTTACACTCACATCTTGACGGTGCACGTGCTATTTCTTATACACTCTTGTCTAGATATCCATACATCAATCTCTAGGTAGTCCTATTTCCTATATATTTAGTCTAGACAGTTATATTTTCTATACACTCTCGTCTAGATAGTACTGTTTTCCTATTCACTCTCGTGTAGACAGTTTCTATACTCTCTCGTCTATATAGTACTGTTTTTCTATACACTCTTATCTAGATATCCGGTTGTTTTTTCTATACATCATTTTTAGGCAGTCCTATGTCCTATGCATTTATTTAGTCTAGACAGCATTGTTTTCCTATTCACTGTCGTGTAGACAGTTTCATCTCCTATAGACACCCGTCTAGACAGTTTCATCTCCTATACTCTCTCGTCTAGACAGTTATATTTCCTATACAAACACGTCTAGATAAGATTACTATTTCCTATACACTCTATACAGTTGTATCTCCTATACACTATCGTCTAGATAAGATTACTGTTTCCTATACACTCCCGTCTAGATAAGATTACTGTTTCCTATACACTCTATACAGTTGTATCTCCTATACACTATCGTCTAGATAAGATTACTGTTTCCTATACACTCTATACAGTTGTATCTCCTATACACGCCCGTGTAGATAAGATTACTGTCCTATACACTATCGTCTAGATAAGATTACTGTTTTCTATACACTCTATACAGTTGTATCTCCTATACACTATCGTCTAGATAAGATTACTGTTTCCTATACACTCTATACAGTTGTATCTCCTATACACTTCCGTCTAGATAAGATTACTGTTTTCTATACACTCTATACAGTTGTATCTCCTATACACGCCCGTGTAGATAAGATTACTGTCCTATACACTATCGTCTAGATAAGATTACTGTTTTCTATACACTCTATACAGTTGTATCTCCTATACACTCCCGTCTAGATAAGATTACTGTCCTATACACTATCGTCTAGATAAGATTACTGTTTTCTATACACTCTATACAGTTGTATCTCCTATACACTATCGTCTAGATAAGATTACTGTTTTCTATACACTCTATACAGTTGTATCTCCTATACACTCCCGTCTAGATAAGATTACTGTCCTATACACTCCCGTCTAGATAAGATTACTGTCCTATACACTCCCGTCTAGATAAGATTACTGTCCTATACACTCTATACAGTTGTATCTCCTATACACTATCGTCTAGATAAGATTACTGTTTTCTATACACTCTATACAGTTGTATCTCCTATACACTCCCGTCTAGATAAGATTACTGTCCTATACACTATCGTCTAGATAAGATTACTGTTTCCTATACACTCTATACAGTTGTATCTCCTATACACTCCCGTCTAGATAAGATTACTGTCCTATACACTATCGTCTAGATAAGATTACTGTTTCCTATACACTCTATACAGTTGTATCTCCTATACACTCCCGTCTAGATAAGATTACTGTCCTATACACTCCCGTCTAGATAAGATTACTGTTTCCTATACACTCTATACAGTTGTATCTCCTATACACTCCCGTCTAGATAAGATTACTGTCCTATACACTATTGTCTAGATAAGATTACTGTTTTCTATACATTCTATACAGTTGTATCTCCTATACACTCCCGTCTAGATAAGATTACTGTTTCCTATACACTCTATACAGATGTATCTCCTATACACTTCCGTCTAGATAAGATTACTGTTTTCTATACACTCTATACAGTTGTATCTCCTATACACTATCGTCTAGATAAGATTACTGTTTCCTATACACTCTATACAGTTGTATCTCCTATACACTATTGTCTAGATAAGATTACTGTTTTCTATACACTCTATACAGTTGTATCTCTTATACACTATCGTCTAGATAAGATTACTGTCCTATACACTCTACACAGTTGTATCTCCTATACACTCCCGTCTAGATAAGATTACTGTCCTATACACTATTGTCTAGATAAGATTACTGTTTCCTATACACTCTATACAGTTGTATCTCCTATACACTCCCGTCTAGATAAGATTACTGTCCTATACACTATCGTCTAGATAAGATTACTGTTTCCTATACACTCTATACAGTTGTATCTCCTATACACTCCCGTCTAGATAAGATTACTGTCCTATACACTATTGTCTAGATAAGATTACTGTTTTCTATACATTCTATACAGTTGTTTCACCTATACACTCCCGTCTAGATAAGATTACTGTTTCCTATACACTCTATACAGTTGTATCTCCTATACACTATCGTCTAGATAAGATTACTGTTTCCTATACACTCTATACAGTTGTATCTCCTATACACTCCCGTCTAGATAAGATTACTGTCCTATACACTATCGTCTAGATAAGATTACTGTCCTATACACTTCCGTCTAGATAAGATTACTGTCCTATACACTCTATACAGTTGTATCTCCTATACACTCCCGTCTAGATAAGATTACTGTTTTCTATACACTCTACACAGTTGTATCACCTATACACTCCCGTTTAGCTAAGATTACTGTACTATTTACAATAAATTTAGTCTAGACATAATGGATATCCTCAACACTGTCGTCTGTGCATGATACAAGTTTCTTTACACTCGTCTAGACGAAAGAACTGATATATACCTCCCCTCTAGAAAGGAGCACTGTTTTCAATAGACATCGGTCTAGATAAGAGTATTGTTTTCTACAAGTATACACACTCGCAGTGAGATTCCTGTTTCTATACACTTTCATGTAAGAATTATTTATGACGACAGTTTACCAAGCTTAGCATCATTCATGTCTATTTTAGACACAAGAGATATTCAGGGAAGTCGAGATTGTGACTTGAATGCATATACCTTACTCTGAAGAACGGGGAATGCATGGACAAGAGAACACTTTAACCTTTCTATTTTAACGTAAAATAGCGATACAAATGTTTGGTGTATGCTACCAGACCAGAGAATGGGGATGTGCTTATCGTTACCATTCTTCAAGTGAGCGTTTCAGCTACGCTAACGAAAAGAGTAAAGATATCGCAGTCATAACACCGACATATTTGCCACAACAACGTCGACATACGAGCATGATCTGTTTATATCTAGGATCACTTCAAATCACGAACTTCTGGAAATATACTGATATGGAGCTGCGTTTTTCGTGCAGGAATAAAGGTCAAGCGGGAAGGCAGCATGATACAAGGTTGTTTCAAGGTTACATATAGTTCTTGGGAATAGAGTTATAAAAACAAATAATTGTTCTGTTTCTAATGTACAACCAGCAGCAATGTATATCTGTGAATCAACGCTCATTTTAATGTATGTGAATAACATGTTAATCATGTTAAGCGTATACACTAACGAACTGTTTGTATCCAGGACCTTAAGAGTATACACTGTACGAACTGTTTGTATCCAGGACCTTAAGGGTTTCCACTATACGAACTGTTTGTATCCAGGACCTTAAGGGTTTCCACTATACGAACTGTTTGTATCCAGGACCTTAAGGGTATACACTGTACGAACTGTTTGTATCCAGGACCTTAAGGTATACACTGTACGAACTGTTTGTATCCAGGACCTTAAGGGTATACACTGTACGAACTGTTTGTATCCAGGACCTTAAGGGTTTCCACTATACGAACTGTTTGTATCCAGGACCTTAAGGGTATACACTGTACGAACTGTTTGTATCCAGGACCTTAAGGGTTTCCACTATACGAACTGTTTGTATCCAGGACCTTCAGGGTATACACTGTACGAACTGTTTGTATCCAGGACCTTAAGGGTATACACTGTACGAACTGTTTGTATCCAGACCTTAAGGGTATACACTGTACGAACTGTTTGTATCCAGGGTATCGTTTCACAAAGCTTCGTAACTTACGAAATTTGCGTAAGTCACATTTACGAATTACTAAGCGTTTCACAAAAACTTCGTAACTTATGAACGTTCGTAAGTTACGCAAAAACCTTGCGTAACTTTACGCCATATCAACCCTGTCGTAACTTACGAAAACAATTTAAAATCGTGCGCAGGCATGCCCTTTCGAACAGAAAATGACGTCGTACTCATTTACAAATTAGCATAAGAGAACGACTATGCCTTGTGAGCGATTGTTTCGAGGTGGAAACCGGGTTTTGAAAGTCGAGGAGGGATGCCGGCAAAATACACATTGTCATGAAACTAATCGTACGCATATTCGCAGACTGTGCCAACATATGGTCTATTTTAAGAACATTATGTATGTCTTTGGGCATTGAGCAAAATCTGTCAAAATTGCGTTGTTACTGTTTGGGTAAACGCATGATAAACAATAAGAATTGGAATTTTATAGAAAAAATCATCTTCTATCAATAATACGGTTGTTTTGATAGAACAAAATTAAGTTCATGGTCTGTGTACGTGACCCGGGAATAGGACCGGCGTACAATTTTCACCCCAGAAGTGTCGTCCTTTTTTACCTCCAAGTTAGAGAGTGGTATATTTTTACCGGGAGAACGTACGATTTGGACGTAAGGTACGAAAAAAGTTACGAACACCTTTGTGAAACGCACTTACAAAATTCGTCAGTTTTGCGTAACTTTTTCGTAAATATTTACGATCGTTCGTAAGTTACGAAGCTTTGTGAAACGATACCCATGACCTTCAGGGTATACACTGTACGAATTGTTTGTATCCAGGACATTAAGGGTATACACTGTACGAACTGTTTGTATCCATAACCTTAATGGTATACACTGTACGAACTGTTTGTATCCATAACCTTAATGGTATACACTGTACGAACTGTTTGTATCCAGGACCTTCAGGGTATACACTGTACGACCTGTTTGTATCCAGGACCTTCAGGGTATACACTGTACGAACTGTTTGTATCCAGGACCTTCAGGGTATACACTGTACGAACTGTTTGTATCCAGGACCTTAAGGGTTTACACTGTACGAACTGTTTGTATCCAGGACCTTAAGGGTTTACACTGTACGAACTGTTTGTATCCAGGACCTTAAGGGTATACACTGTACGAACTGTTTGTATCCAGGACCTTAAGGGTTTGCACTGTACGAAC
Organism: Pecten maximus; assembly: GCF_902652985.1. Classification (NCBI taxonomy): domain Eukaryota; kingdom Metazoa; phylum Mollusca; class Bivalvia; order Pectinida; family Pectinidae; genus Pecten; species Pecten maximus. Next base: position 50,485,981 of record NC_047017.1, read on the forward strand.
TGTTTGTATCCAGGACCTTAAGGGTTTACACTGTACGAACTGTTTGTATCCAGGACCTTAAGGGTATACACTTTAAGAACTGTTTGTATCCAGGACCTTAAGGGTATACACTGTACGAACTGTTTGTATCCAGGACCTTCAGGGTATACACTGTACGAACTGTTTGTATCCATGACCTTAAGGGTATACACTGTACGAACTGTTTGTATCCAGGACCTTCAAGGTATACACTGACGAACTGTTTGTATCCAGGACCTTAAGGGTATACATTGTACGAACTGTTTGTATCCAGGACCTTAAGGGTATACACTGTACGAACTGTTTGTATCCAGGACCTTCATGGTATACACTGTAGGAACTGTCTGTATCCAGGACCTTCAGGGTATACACTGTACGAACTGTTTGTATCCAGGACCTTAAGGACATACACTGTACGAACTGTTTGTATCCAGGACCTTAAGGACATACACTGTACGAACTGTTTGTATCCAAGACCTTAAGGGTATACACTGTACGAACTGTTTGTATCCATGACCTTAAGGGTATACACTGTACGAACTGTTTGTATCCAGGACCTTCAAGGTATACACTGACGAACTGTTTGTATCCAGGACCTTAAGGGTATACATTGTACGAACTGTTTGTATCCAGGACCTTAAGGGTATACACTGTACGAACTGTTTGTATCCAGGACCTTAAGGGTATACACTGACGAACTGTTTGTATCCAGGACCTTAAGGGTTTCCACTATACGAACTGTTTGTATCCAGGACCTTAAGGGTATACACTGTACGAACTGTTTGTATCCAGGACCTTAAGGGTATACACTGTACGGACTGTTTGTATCCAGGACCTTAAGGTTATACACTGTACGAACTGTTTGTATCCAGGACCTTAAGGGTATACACTGTACGAACTGTTTGTATCCAGGACCTTAAGAGTATACACTGTACGAACAGATTGTATCCAGGACCTTAAGGGTATCCACTATACGAACTGTTTGTATCCAGGACCTTAAGGGTAAACACTGTACGAACTGTTTGTATCCAGGACCTTAAGGGTATACACTGTACGAACTGTTTGTATCCAGGACCTTAAGGGTATACACTGTACGAACTGTTTGTATCCAGGACCTTCAGAGTATACACTGTACGAACTGATTGTATCCAGGACCTTAAGGGTATACACTGTACGAACTGTTTGTATCCAGGACCTTAAGGGTATACACTGTACGAACTGTTTGTATCCAGGACCTTCAGAGTATACACTGTACGAACTGATTGTATCCAGGACCTTAAAGGTATACACTGTACGAACTGTTTGTATCCAGGACCTTAAGAGTATACACTGTACGAACTGATTGTATCCAGGACCTTAAGGGTTTCCCCTATACGAACTGTTTGTATCCAGGACCTTCAGGGTATACACTGTACGAACTGTTTGTATCCAGGACCTTAAGGGTATACACTGTACGAACTGTTTGTATCCAGGACCTTAAGGGTATACACTGTACGAACTGTTTGTATCCAGGACCTCAAGGGTATACACTGTACGAACTGTTTGTATCCATGACCTTAAGGGTATACACTGTACGAACTGTTTGTATCCAGGACCTTAAGGGTATACACTGTACGAACTGTTTGTATCCAGGACCTTAAGGGTATACACTGTACGAACTGTTTGTATCCAGGACCTTAAGGGTATACACTGTACGAACTGTTTGTATCCAGGACGTTCAGGGTATACACTGTAGGAACTGTCTGTATCCAGGACCTTAAGGGTATACACTGACGAACTGTTTGTATCCAGGACCTTAAGGGTATACACTGTACGAAATGTTTGTATCCAGGACATTAAGGGTATACACTGACGACCTGTTTTGTATCCAAGACCTTAAGGGTATACACTGTACGAACTGTTTGTATCCAGGAACTTAAGGGTATACACTGTACGAACTGTTTGTATCCAGGACCTTAAGGGTATACATTGTACGAACTGTTTATATCCAGGACCTTAAGGGTATACACTGTACGAACTGTTTATATCCATGACCTTAAGGGTAAACAATGTACGAACTGTTTGTATCCAGGACCTTAAGGGTATACACTGTACGAACTGTTTGTATCCAGGACCTTAAGGGTATACACTGTACGAACTGTTTGTATCCAGGACCTTAAGGGTATACACTGTACGAACTGTTTGTATCCAGGACCTTAAGGGTATACACTGTACGAACTGTTTGTATCCAGGACCTTAAGGGTATACACTGTACGAACTGTTTGTATCCAGGACCTTAAGGGTATATACTGTACGAACTGTTTGTATCCAGGACCTTAAGGGTATACACTGTACGAACTGTTTGTATCCAGGACCTTAAGGACATACACTGTACGAACTGTTTGTATCCAAGACCTTAAGGGTATACACTGTACGAACTGTTTGTATCCATGACCTTAAGGGTATACACTGTACGAACTGTTTGTATCCAGGACCTTCAAGGTATACACTGACGAACTGTTTGTATCCAGGACCTTAAGGGTATACACTGTACGAACTGTTTGTATCCAGGACCTTAAGGGTATACACTGTACGAACTGTTTGTATCCAGGACCTTAAGGGTATACACTGTACGAACTGTTTGTATCCAGGACCTTAAGGGTTTCCACTCTACGAACTGTTTGTATCCAGGACCTTAAGGGTTTCCACTGTACGAACTGTTTGTATCCAGGACCTTAAGGGTATACACTGTACGAACTGTTTGTATCCAGGACCTTAAGGGTATACACTGTACGAACTGTTTGTATCCAGGACCTTAAGGGTATACACTGTACGAACTGTTTGTATCCAGGACCTTCAGGGTATACACTGTAGGAACTGTCTGTATCCAGGACCTTAAGGGTATACACTGACGAACTGTTTGTATCCAGGACCTTAAGGGTATACACTGTACGAAATGTTTGTATCCAGGACATTAAGGGTATACAATGACGACCTGTTTTGTATCCAAGACCTTAAGGGTATACACTGTACGAACTGTTTGTATCCAGGAACTTAAGGGTATACACTGTACGAACTGTTTGTATCCAGGACCTTAAGGGTATACATTGTACGAACTGTTTATATCCAGGACCTTAAGGGTATACACTGTACGAACTGTTTATATCCATGACCTTAAGGGTAAACAATGTACGAACTGTTTGTATCCAGGACCTTAAGGGTATACACTGTACGAACTGTTTGTATCCAGGACCTTAAGGGTATACACTGTACGAACTGTTTGTATCCAGGACCTTAAGGGTATACACTGTACGAACTGTTTGTATCCAGGACCTTAAGGGTATACACTGTACGAACTGTTTGTATCCAGGACCTTAAGGGTATACACTGTACGAACTGTTTGTATCCAGGACCTTAAGGGTATACACTGTACGAACTGTTTGTATCCAGGACCTTAAGGGTATACACTGTACGAACTGTTTGTATCCAGGACCTTAAGGGTATACACTGTACGAACTGTTTGTATCCAGGACCTTAAGGACATACACTGTAGGAACTGTTTGTATCCAGGACCTTAAGTGTATACACTGTACGAACTGTTTGTATCCAGGACCTTAAGGGTATATACTGTACGAACTGTTTGTATCCAGGACCTTAAGGGTATACACTGTACGAACTGTTTGTATCCAGGACCTTAAGGACATACACTGTACGAACTGTTTGTATCCAAGACCTTAAGGGTATACACTGTACGAACTGTTTGTATCCATGACCTTAAGGGTATACACTGTACGAACTGTTTGTATCCAGGATCTTAAGGGTATACACTGTACGAACTGTTTGTATCCAGGACCTTAAGGGTATACACTGTACGAACTGTTTGTATCCAGGACCTTAAGGGTATACACTGTACGAACTGTTTGTATCCAGGACCTTAAGGGTATACACTGTACGAACTGTCTGTATGCAGGACCTTCAGGGAAGACACTGTACGAACTGTTTGTATCAAGGACCTTAAGGGTATACACTGTACGAACTGTTTGTATCCAGGACCTTAAGGGTATACACTGTACGAGCTGTTTGTATCCAGGACCTTAAGGGTATACACTGTACGAACTGTTTGTATCCAGACCTTAAGGGTATACACCGTACGAACTGTTTGTATCCAGACCTTAAGGGTATACACTGTATGAACTGTTTGTATCCAAGACCTTAAGGGTATACACTGTACGAACTGTTTGTATCCAGGACCTTCAGGGTATACACTGTACGAACTCTTTGTATCCAGGACCTTAAGGGTATATATACACTGTACGAGCTGTTTGTATCCAGGACATTAAGGGTATACACTGTACGAACTGTTTGTATCCAGGACCTTAAGGGTATACACTGTACGAACTGTTTGTATCCAGGACCTTAAGGGTTTCCACTATACGAACTGTTTGTATCCAGGACCTTAAGGGTTTCCACTATACGAACTGTTTGTATCCAGGACCTTAAGGGTATACACTGTACGAACTGTTTGTATCCAGGACCTTAAGGGTATACACTGTACGAACTGTTTGTATCCAGGACGTTCAGGGTATACACTGTAGGAACTGTCTGTATCCAGGACCTTAAGGGTATACACTGACGAACTGTTTGTATCCAGGACCTTAAGGGTATACACTGTACGAAATGTTTGTATCCAGGACATTAAGGGTATACACTGACGACCTGTTTTGTATCCAAGACCTTAAGGGTATACACTGTACGAACTGTTTGTATCCAGGAACTTAAGGGTATACACTGTACGAACTGTTTGTATCCAGGACCTTAAGGGTATACATTGTACGAACTGTTTATATCCAGGACCTTAAGGGTATACACTGTACGAACTGTTTATATCCATGACCTTAAGGGTAAACAATGTACGAACTGTTTGTATCCAGGACCTTAAGGGTATACACTGTACGAACTGTTTGTATCCAGGACCTTAAGGGTATACACTGTACGAACTGTTTGTATCCAGGACCTTAAGGGTATACACTGTACGAACTGTTTGTATCCAGGACCTTAAGGGTATACACTGTACGAACTGTTTGTATCCAGGACCTTAAGGGTATACACTGTACGAACTGTTTGTATCCAGGACCTTAAGGGTATACACTTTAGGAACTGTTTGTATCCAGGACCTTAAGGACATACACTGTACGAACTGTTTCTATCCAGGACCTTAAGGGTATACACTGTACGAACTGTTTGTATCCAGGACCTTAAGGGTATATACTGTACGAACTGTTTGTATCCAGGACCTTAAGGGTATACACTGTACGAACTGTTTGTATCCAGGACCTTAAGGACATACACTGTACGAACTGTTTGTATCCAAGACCTTAAGGGTATACACTGTACGAACTGTTTGTATCCATGACCTTAAGGGTATACACTGTACGAACTGTTTGTATCCAGGACCTTCAAGGTATACACTGACGAACTGTTTGTATCCAGGACCTTAAGGGTATACACTGTACGAACTGTTTGTATCCAGGACCTTAAGGGTATACACTGTACGAACTGTTTGTATCCAGGACCTTAAGGGTATACACTGTACGAACTGTTTGTATCCAGGACCTTAAGGGTTTCCACTCTACGAACTGTTTGTATCCAGGACCTTAAGGGTTTCCACTGTACGAACTGTTTGTATCCAGGACCTTAAGGGTATACACTGTACGAACTGTTTGTATCCAGGACCTTAAGGGTATACACTGTACGAACTGTTTGTATCCAGGACCTTAAGGGTATACACTGTACGAACTGTTTGTATCCAGGACCTTCAGGGTATACACTGTAGGAACTGTCTGTATCCAGGACCTTAAGGGTATACACTGACGAACTGTTTGTATCCAGGACCTTAAGGGTATACACTGTACGAAATGTTTGTATTCAGGACATTAAGGGTATACACTGACGACCTGTTTTGTATCCAAGACCTTAAGGGTATACACTGTACGAACTGTTTGTATCCAGGAACTTAAGGGTATACACTGTACGAACTGTTTGTATCCAGGACCTTAAGGGTATACATTGTACGAACTGTTTATATCCAGGACCTTAAGGGTATACACTGTACGAACTGTTTATATCCATGACCTTAAGGGTAAACAATGTACGAACTGTTTGTATCCAGGACCTTAAGGGTATACACTGTACGAACTGTTTGTATCCAGGACCTTAAGGGTATACACTGTACGAACTGTTTGTATCCAGGACCTTAAGGGTATACACTGTACGAACTGTTTGTATCCAGGACCTTAAGGGTATACACTGTACGAACTGTTTGTATCCAGGACCTTAAGGGTATACACTGTACGAACTGTTTGTATCCAGGACATTAAGGGTATACACTGTACGAACTGTTTGTATCCAGGACCTTAAGGGTATACACTGTACGAACTGTTTGTATCCAGGACCTTAAGGGTATACACTGTACGAACTGTTTGTATCCAGGACCTTAAGGACATACACTGTAGGAACTGTTTGTATCCAGGACCTTAAGTGTATACACTGTACGAACTGTTTGTATCCAGAACCTTAAGGGTATATACTGTACGAACTGTTTGTATCCAGGACCTTAAGGGTATACACTGTACGAACTGTTTGTATCCAGGACCTTAAGGACATACACTGTACGAACTGTTTGTATCCAAGACCTTAAGGGTATACACTGTACGAACTGTTTGTATCCATGACCTTAAGGGTATACACTGTACGAACTGTTTGTATCCAGGATCTTAAGGGTATACACTGTACGAACTGTTTGTATCCAGGACCTTAAGGGTATACACTGTACGAACTGTTTGTATCCAGGACCTTAAGGGTATACACTGTACGAACTGTTTGTATCCAGGACCTTAAGGGTATACACTGTACGAACTGTCTGTATGCAGGACCTTCAGGGAAGACACTGTACGAACTGTTTGTATCAAGGACCTTAAGGGTATACACTGTACGAACTGTTTGTATCCAGGACCTTAAGGACATACACTGACGACCTGTTTGTATCCAGGACCATCAGGGTATACACTGTACGAACTGTTTGTATCCAGGACCTTAAGGGTATACACTGTACGAACTGTTTGTATCCAGGACCTTAAGGTTATACACTGTACGCACTGTTTGTATCCAGGACCTTAAGGGTATACACTGTACGAACTGTTTGTATCCAGGACCTTAAGGGTATACACTGTACGAACTGTTTGTATCCAGGACCTTAAGGGTATACGCTGTACGAACTGTTTGTATCCAGGACCTTAAGGGTATACACTGTACGAACTGTTTGTATCCAGGACCTTAAGGGTATACACTGTACGAACTGTTTGTATCCAGGACCTTAAGGGTATACACTATACGAACTGTTTGTATCCAGGACCTTAAGGGTATACACTGTACGAACTGTTTGTATCCAGGACCATCAGGGTATACACTGTACGAACTGTTTGTATCCAGGACCATCAGGGTATACACTGTACGAACTGTTTGTATCCAGGACCTTAAGGGTATACACTGTACGAACTGTTTGTATCCAGGACCTTAATGGTATACATTGTACGAACTGTTTGTATCCAGGACCTTAAGGGTATACACTGTACGAACTGTTTGTATCCATGACCTTAAGGGTATACACTGTACGAACTGTTTGTATCCAGGACCTTAAGGTTATACACTGTACGAACTGTTTGTATCCAGGACCTTAAGGGTATACACTGTACGAACTGTTTGTATTCAGGACCTTCAGGGTATACACTGTACGAACTGTTTGTATCCAGGACCTTCAGGGTATACACTGTACGAACTGTTTGTATCCAGGACCTTAAGGGTATACACTGTACGAACTGTTTGTATCCAGGACCTTAAGGGTAGACACTGTACGAACTGTTTGTATCCAGGACCTTAAGGGTATACATTGTACGAACTGTTTGTATCCAGGACCTTAAGGGTAGACACTGTACGAACTGTTTGTATCCAGGACCTTAAGGGTATACACTGTACGAACTGTTTGTATCCAGGACCTTAAGGGTATACACTGTACGAACTGTTTGTATCCAGGACCTTAATGGTATACACTGTACGAACTGTTTGTATCCAGGACCTTAAGGGTTTCCACTACACGAACTGTTTGTATCCAGGACCTTAAGGGTATACACTGTACGAACTGTTTGTATCCAGGACCTTAAGGGTATACACTGTACGAACTGTTTGTATCCAGGACCTTAAGGTTATACACTGTACGCACTGTTTGTATCCAGGACCTTAAGGGTATACACTGTACGAACTGTTTGTATCCAGGACCTTAAGGGTATACACTGACGAACTGTTTGTATACAGGACCTTAAGGGTATACACTGTACGAACTGTTTGTATCCAGGACCTTAAGGGTATACACTGTACGAACTGTTTGTATCCAGGACCTTAAGGGTATACACTGTACGAACTGTTTGTATCCAGGACCTTAATGGTATACACTGTACGAACTGTTTGTATCCAGGACCTTAAGGGTATACACTGTACGAACTGTTTGTATCCAGGACCTTAAGGGTATACACTGTACGAACTGTTTGTATCCAGGACCTTCAGGGTATACACCGTACAACCTGTTTGTATCCAGGACCTTAATGGTATACACTGACGAACTGTTTGTATCCAGGACCTTAAGGGTATACGCTGTACGAACTGTTTGTATCCAGGACCTTAAGGGTATACACTGTACGAACTGTTTGTATCCAGGACCTTAAGGGTATACACTGTACGAACTGTTTGTATCCAGGACCTTAAGGGTATACACTATACGAACTGTTTGTATCCAGGACCTTAAGGGTATACACTGTACGAACTGTTTGTATCCAGGACCTTAAGGGTATACACTGTACGAACTGTTTGTATCCAGGACCATCAGGGTATACACTGTACGAACTGTTTGTATCCAGGACCATCAGGGTATACACTGTACGAACTGTTTGTATCCAGGACCTTAAGGGTATACACTGTACGAACTGTTTGTATCCAGGACCTTAATGGTATACATTGTACGAACTGTTTGTATCCAGGACCTTAAGGTTATACACTGTACGAACTGTTTGTATCCAGGACCTTAAGGGTATACACTGTACGAACTGTTTGTATTCAGGACCTTCAGGGTATACACTGTACGAACTGTTTGTATCCAGGACCTTCAGGGTATACACTGTACGAACTGTTTGTATCCAGGACCTTAAGGGTATACACTGTACGAACTGTTTGTATCCAGGACCTTAAGGGTAGACACTGTACGAACTGTTTGTATCCAGGACCTTAAGGGTATACATTGTACGAACTGTTTGTATCCAGGACCTTAAGGGTAGACACTGTACGAACTGTTTGTATCCAGGACCTTAAGGGTATACACTGTACGAACTGTTTGTATCCAGGACCTTAAGGGTATACACTGTACGAACTGTTTGTATACAGGACCTTAAGGGTATACACTGTACGAACTGTTTGTATCCAGGACCTTAAGGGTATACACTGTACGAACTGTTTGTATCCAGGACCTTAAGGGTATACACTGACGAACTGTTTGTATCCAGGACCTTAATGGTATACACTGTACGAACTGTTTGTATCCAGGACCTTAAGGGTATACACTGTACGAACTGTTTGTATCCAGGACCTTAAGGGTATACACTGTACGAACTGTTTGTATCCAGGACCTTCAGGGTATACACCGTACAACCTGTTTGTATCCAGGACCTTAATGGTATACACTGACGAACTGTTTGTATCCAGGACCTTAAGGGTATACACTGTACGAACTGTTTGTATCCAGGACCTTAAGGGTATACACTGACGAACTGTTTGTATCCAGGACATTAAGGGTATACACTGTAGGAACTGTTTGAATCCAGTACCTATTTCGATGTGTACGTCACTCGGCACTTCAATTACTACTAACGACTCAATAACCTACAAGCTATGCATGCTCAAACAGTCGATGTTTGCCATCAAATGAAACATAAACAAACTCGGTGAAACGAGGGTTGATTGATATGATGTGAGCCTCGTATTTTAGGATGTGTTTTAAGTCCTACTATTCTCTGACTATGTAGGGCCGTGTATCCAAGAACTGGTCTCATTTGGTTAGTTAATATCGACGAGGTAGCACTCTAGAGTAAACAATACAAGCGGCTTTTGCAAACTGGACGAAATCGGTGAAAGAACAGTGATCCTTCATATGCTACAGTGAAAAGGTGGGCGGCAGAATTTAAAGCGCGGCCGACAGAGCCTTGAGGATAATCCTCATCCTGGAAGGCCTGATAATGTTGCAACCCCAGACATGGTCAATAAAGTTCATGATATTGTTATGACTGACAGACAAGTCACAGAAATATATATAGCCAGTAGAGTTGTCATTTCACAGGAAAGAGTACATTCCATTCTGACCGAAGATCTTGCAATGAGAAAGCTTTCGGCCCGATGGATACCAAGACTTCTGATAGTTGATCAGAAGCACATCAGGCGCACATTATCGCGTGCTAATCTTAACCTTTGAGGAAGATCCTGCCAAATTTCTTCAGAGATTTGTCACTAGCGTTGAAGCATCGCTCCATTTTACTCCAGATACCAAACAACAATCGAAACAATGGACGCACCCTGGCTGCCCCCCCCCCCCCCCCCCCCCCCCCCCGCCAAAGAAGGCAAAGACTGTTCCATCAGAAAGGAAGGTTATGGCCTCGGTTGTCTGGGATGCAGATGGTATTCTGCTGATAGAATATCTCCAAAAGGGACAAACAATCAATGACACATACTATGCTTCACTTCGGAGACAGTTACTGGAAAATATTAAACTTAAGCGCCGTGGAAAGCTCACTAAAGGTGTGTTATTCCTTCAGGACAATGTTCATGTTCACAAGTCTGTCATTGCCATGGCTGCCATTGACGATTGTGGCTTAGAATTGAGTCAGTTTCCGCCTTATTACCTGATCTCGCTTCATCAGACTTTCATCCATTTCCAAAACTAAAAACAGCTTTTTCAGGCTCCCACTTTCATTCCGATGATTATGTCATACATGAAGTGGATGACGTTCTGAACAGTAAAGAAAAGGAGTTATATAAAAATGGCATTGAGACCCTTATATACCGCTGGCAAAAGTGTATTAATACTGGAGAGGATTATGTTGAAAGATAATACAATATCTATGGCAAAATTCAAATCCTTCAATATGAGGCTCACAACATTATCAATCATCCCTCGTATATAGAGAAGTGGTGTCTAATAATTCATGTTTCCAATTTATAAAACCATGCTTGTAGCTCTCATGCGCAAACATTGATGTAATCAGCAATAAAGCAGAAGTGATCGTGATCTATGTAGGCGAAAACCTAAATCATTCTCATCAAGGTGAATAGATCAATGAGAAACAAAGCACCAAGAAACATCCACAAAACCTAGTCTTTATTTCTGTTTATGATAACTGTGAAATATGTAAGCCAAAAACCTATATCTCGTTAATAATATGGCCTGTATTTATAATAAATATTACATTTATATCGAACATAGGAAAAAAGCGTAATATAACAAACTCGTCAACAACGGTAATATAACTGTAGGTACAATGGTTGACGTGTAATTATCCATGTAAAATGTTTATCAGTACTTATATCTACATTGTATATCTCGTTATGGTGCCGAATATTGCGATAATAGCTTAAATTATCACTGGCTAGCATAAAAATAAAAACTGAGCACATTCGACCTCGGCTACAAGTTATCTTCCGTTTTTGCATTATCAACTTAAGTAGGGTAAAGATCATAAGACGAGAGATATAATTTGTTATCTGACTAATTTTTTGTCAATTGACCGATTTTTTTTTTTTTTGATATCCCAGCCTTTCAAAGGATGTATATGTATGCTAATTGTGTTATTAATCAAATATAGCGATGGCTATAAAATTACATAATACGAAACCGGTGTACAGTGGACCCGCGATAATCCGGACGCCGATAGTCTGGAAAACTCACAGTCCGGACGGAAATGCACGGGAACGAATTTCCGTAACGTTATTTGAACTCACCAGTCCGGAAATTCGGGATTCCGATTCCGGAACCCTATTATGGGAACGGAACGTACTTTTTATTAGTAAATTTCCCTGCAATAATCCGAACGATTTTTTCACCACGTGGACAGAAAAATGTCGGGGCAAGTCACCCGTGTCGACATACAGCTGTACAGACTATCGCTTGACGCATGTATATTGATAATAAATTATACATCTAATAACAGTTTATATGGTTCAGTTAATACATATCTCAGAACCACACTTATATCTAAATGATTGAATAAACGTTTTGCCTGGCGTGTGTGTCTACCTCTTTGCACTTAAAACAAGGTATTGCTCCCCCTAATCCGAATGCTTCATTGTCGAGAGACTGTTTTGCCATTTACAGTAATTTTGACATTGAAATGTTGTCTTCAAACTTTTGTCTTGAACTCAACTTAACCCTCTATAATGCGTACGAGTCTATTCCTGTTTCAACCAAGTACACGTTGTTTGTAGCATCTTTAGGTCACTTCTTCAAACTTTAAAATATGGTATGCTACAACAAAAATCACTTAATGGTTTCAACTTTATTTGCCACGTTCTATATTGCGTTCCTACTTATCACATTTTCATTTTCGTGTAAACGAAGCAATATACAGTACATAAGTCATCTTACTGTTCAGGTCCATCTTAATCTTGTTTAAAATGTCCAATACAAAATGTGTAGCTGTAAAGTTCATTCACATGCTGACAAATAAAAACGTTGGATTTAGATTGATATGTACATGTATGTATAATTAACATCATGGCGGTCCTGTGGCATATTTCATGTTCTAACACTATAGACGGCTTGCAATCGTTTTACCATTTCGTCATGCCATTCTTCACTTGATATCATGATTCGCTACCCAATGTTCGCTCTCCATAAACAGTCGTTTAACAAATATTTTCAAACACGATTTACTACCAGATGTACTTGTAGGTGTAAAAAATACTAACATATCAAACATTGATACACACCACTGCAAGCCAATTGTATAAAGTAAGTTTATACGATTACGAAAATATACCCTACCAGTGCCTATTTTGCAAACAACTTATACTGGAGGAAGCTGTCTTAAGCTATTACAGACATGTCTCAGCTATCGAATAAATTAGAACTTAAATGTTAAATTATCCTAGATAATGACGGTTCTGTAACGGAAATAAAGACGGATTCTAGTCACAAAGCTCCCCGATCAGAAAAAAGTACAAACCATCACAGGATACTGAGCATGCAGAGTCCAAAACCTCAACCCAAAATGCTACCTCATCAAATCAAGGGATTAGCTATACAAAACAGCTGGAGTAAAGGAAGATGAAGACCACCACAGCCTGTACCATCACAGCACATCGAACAATCAACTTGGGAAATAAATGAGCCTGCACAACGAAAGAAGGACCCTTCAATCATTAGAATAACGAGTAACAAGGCTACCTGCAATGACTCAGGAAAGCAATTCCACCCGACCAACAATATGATAAATCACCTGGAAAGCAAGATCCTTGATCTAAAACAATAAAACAGGCCACTTGGTCAACTGCATTGAATATTAAAGCAAGGACACCAGGAGCAACATACTTCCAGAAGGGCACAATCCCAGACTGTTCCAGGTCCCGCGAACCCAGTTGGCAAATATTATAAGCGTTCTTGTTTCATGAGACGCCGATATTGATTATACTACCAACTTCAACAATTGCAAAACGAACACCTCTTACACGCGGAAATCGTAAAATCAAACCAGGTATGTATTACATACCTACTAAGAACTAAAGAGATCCTCTGTTTTCAAGAACAGTAGCTCCTTGCATTCCAGCTCGATATTCTCAGCCATATTCCTGTATAACAAACATATAAATGCAACGGTGATTAAGTATCCTGATGGTGGCAACAGAATAGTGGTACTAGAGATCTAAACAAAACATCGCTATGTTTTACATTCGTCTATAAGGCGAACGCAAGAGGAAAGACGTCAAAAACAGAATTTTTAAGAAACCATGGGTAGATTCTCCGAAATTCTCGAAAACTTCTTTTATGCAAATGCAGTTTTCTTGTGCGAGACTTCAATGCTTCATGAAATGAAAGAGACCAACTTTAAATTAATTTCTGCAAAGAAAATAACCTTTTGGTAAGGTAGAATGGGGAGCCAATCTACATTCTGACATGATTCTGCCAAACCAGACTTCATCCTTCTTAATGAAACTGCACGAGACCTCTCCAAATCTGAAAAAAAACAACTTCAAACACGTAATGTCTCCCTATATTATGCTATAAGCACGAGAAGAGGAACATTGAAAATGACCAAACATTAACGATGCCAAGTCGGACGATAAGTGATGACAATATATATTCAGATTACATAAGACGAAACCTTAAACAGATCAACGGTAATGATCTAAATAAGCTACAAATAGAGAAAGTCGTTCACCACCTTGTCAAAACCCTGCAAAAAGCATCTGGTGTGAAGGAAAGAATTAACAAAAAGACAAAAGGAGAAGATATCCAGGCCGCCATGAAAAGGAAAAAGGCGAGTTACTGGAGATGGAAGCAGTCCCCACTAGGGAATACATCTGTAAGATTCGTCGGAATAGAGTAGAACACTTGGCAGACTAGAGATATATGAATATCGATATACTAGACACACCCTGTCAACCCCAATCGGTTCAGCTTTCGTACTTTCAAAATATTTAACAAAAATCTGTAAGTAATCTATGTATATATTACACATTAGATGTACAGAGAACATTGACACATGGGTGGATAAACATTCGCCTAGAGTATCAACGCTTAAATCTTCTGGACAGCGGTCAAGTCAACGGGAACTCACAGAGTACAGAACGACATTTACTGGTTTCATATATGAACTGACCTCGTCACATGGTGATAGTGATGGAGTTTTAAAACAATTTCATCTGTGCAAGGAAAGTACGATTTTCATGATATGTTTAACAATTTCGGAAGTATTCCAGTTTAAAGAAAATGCGGTCATTGAGATCTCTTCGTGACTTTGAATTGGAACATTTTTGGTTGATTGTATTATCATTTGCGTATTATATGTACAGTATGTGCGATGTAATTTTCTGTGGTCTAGAATATCTTGGACCTATATGGGTTCAGTATCATTTTAATACTAAGGTATCCCCTCATGGACGTTTGGCTGAAAAGGATGGGCGGAACAGACTAGTCAGCTCGTTTGAAATCATAATCTAGCGCAATGCTTTCGATGCGAAATCGCTAAAACATGGTAACCGCTAAAGTGTCTATGTTTGAAGTATAAATCTATCCCTGTGTGTATTAGGCAGATTTGATGTATCTCAACTCTCGGGATACGATTTTCTTGTTTTACACTTTTATAAACTACCTTCAGATTGCGAGATATTCTGTCTAACATTATGTAATACATATAAGACTTAGCATTTGTCTATTCAAGGTTTAATCATAAGTACCTATTATCATTGCGTTATTATCGCCATCGAGTTCAGACAGTTGCCATTTATAAACGGTCAATATCCGATTTAAATGCTATCCATATCCCACTTACATCCCACTGATACTCTGAATGACCATATATTTATATCGAAACTTTCCTTGATTCCAGCTGGTCGTTTCATCATGATCTACATATAGTAAGAAATCGGTATATATTCAGTGGAGAAAACACATCATGACATTTGTATACTCTATTGGACATCTGCTGCCATTGAAGGTGTAAAGGAGACATTAAAACGGCCATTAAGTCTGCTTTTTGGCGTGATACCCTGCGATCTGAGCTAGAAGACCATTAGATGGTCTCATGGTTCCATTAACATAGAAGATCTATAATAGAAATGACTATGAAATCCTCGGTAACGAGACATGAAAGCCGATGTGATTTGGCTTGTCCGTTAGGCTATTGATACAGCTTAAACGTGTTTGAGATGAGTCGTACGTTCTCCAAATGTGTGCATGCCTAACAGCTATGGGGATGTCTTATTTGTCACCGTCCCACCTTCTCCCACGCATGTGCTTTAACGATCGACAAGACAATCACAGCGTCACGACGTATATGTGTAAGTACTTTACACATTATAAATAAGTGTAGCGGAATGTCTGCTTTTCAGAAGTGTCGATTTATATCTGTTCTCCAGGTAACATGTTGACTTGACGACAAAATTCAGATTTAATTCCCTGAAACGGCGATTTCTTTTAACTGCGACAAATCAGTATTCTGTTGCATTGTCCCTATGGCTAACGGCATTGAAGGAATCGAAAGGATGGATACACGTGTCGTTATGATTACTAATGAAAATGTCATTATTATTACTAACACAAGTGCCATTATGATTATTAATACATGTGTCATTATGATTACTATGAAATTGTCATTATGATTACTATGAAAATGTCATTATGATTACTATGAAGGTGTCATTATGATTATTTATAAAAGTGTCAGTATCATTACTAATTACATACATGTACAGCGAGTTATTTTCTTTGATCTTCAGAGTTACGTATATGACATATTCATCTACATGTATGACATCAAAAGTTGTGTTCATTGTATGTACAGCTCTGACAAATAAAATGACACTCTTAGAGACATCCATCATCTGATTACGTTACACTCCGTAATTAGTCGTCAGTTCTGGCCCTCTAGCAAAGATTCGGTATTACCACCCTTTATGCATGAACTTTTCGACCAATAACAACGAGCGTCACAGATGTACTTCGTCGGTGATGTTTATAAACCCACATGGAGGCTTGCGTCATTTTGATGAGATATGTGATCAACAACTTCTATCAATTGATAAAACACTGTCAATGTTTCCCCAAAGATTGTATGTCTCTGTATTTAGGAAAAATGCCATGACATAGTCGACAATGTAACTCTGTATTGGGTTTACTGCGAAACAAAGGCTGAATATGTAAAACGGGATTTTATTGGATGCCAGGGCACGACGGTTTAACCTCGACTGACTACATCTGCCAAAGGTTGGTGGAGTGTTACGCAATCATAAGTCTTGGCTAGCGAAGATGAGAGACTTTATGTATTGACATTTGTTTTGTTGATCCTACATGTCTGCATTTAAATGAAACTTATGTAGTATCATTTCAACCAAAAGAATATGTAACAGACTAACTGACATATTTTCCGGTCCATTTATATTACTGACACCGAAAGCCCTGACATCTCTCCCGGTCTACTATACAGACAAGAGAAGTTCTGACATCTACCCCGGTCTACTATACTGACATCGGAATGTCTGACATCTCGCTCGGTCATTTATACTGACACCGGAAGTTCTAACATCTCTCCCGGTCCATAATACTGACACCGGAAGTTCTGACATCTCTCCCGGTCCACTATATAGACAAGAGAAGTTCTGACATCTCCCCGGTCCATAATACTAACACCGGGAGATCTGACATCTATTCCGTTCAATTTTAGTGACAATAAGAAAAATACAATGGGACATAAGAAACTGAACGTCCAATCCACGGCTGGTCGCGAATTCATTATTTGAATCCTCTATCCGCTGCTACATCGGATTCGTTATTTGAGTATGCAGCGAATCCCCAATCCTCTGTTGGTTCGTTATTCGAATCCCAAATAACGAGTAACAAATTCGCTGCTAACTTCGGTCTGAATCCCTGAAATCACTCCAATCGCATTAAGAAGACATACAGTAGTGTCCTTTCAATTTATTTGGTACCAAGGGAGACAAAACTCATACATTTCATGATACAAGGGCGTGCTTTCAATTTAACGCCACCAAAAAAGAGTACGCGACAATGTCATCTTCATCAGGTCATTCGCTACCAACAGTCGGGCATTGATGGGACACATAACTGACCATAATCACCCATTTTATTTGTGCTGTATGTTTGATGGTTGTCAGTATATTGGTGAGCTAACTGATGATGATGTAGTATAATACGACAAGGTTCTGTAAACTATATACATATATGACCAAACCATCAGATACAGTAAACTATATACATATATGACCAAACCATCAGATCAGAGACATATATCTGTATATATGTCTCTGATCAGATACAGTAAACTATATACATATATGACCAAACCATCAGATGCAGTAAAGTATATACATATATGACCAAACCATCAGATGCAGTAAAGTATATACATATATGACCAAACCATCAGATGCAGTAAAGTATATACATATATGACCAAACCATCAGATACAGTAAACTATATACATATATGACCAAATCATCAGATGCAGTAAACTATATACATATATGACCAAACCATCAGATACAGTAAACTATATACATTTGTACATATATGACCAAACCATCAGATACAGTTAAGTATATACATATATGACCCAGTAAAGTATATACATATATGACCAAACCATCTGATGCAGTAAAGTATATACATATATGACCAAACCATCAGATACAGTAAACTATATACATATATGACCAAACCATCAGATACAGTAAAGTATATATATATATGACCAAACCATCAGATACAGTAAACTATATACATATATGACCAAACCATCAGATACAGTAAACTATATACATATATGACCAAACCATCAGATACAGTAAACTATATACATATATGACCAAACCGTCAGATACAGTAAACTATATACATATATGACCAAACCATCAGATGCAGTAAACTATATACATATATGACCAAACCATCAGATACAGTAAACTATATACATATATGACCAAACCATCAGATGCAGAAGTAATTTACGTAGATATAAATTACTTCCCCTCAGCCCTGCTGCTGCTCATCGATGTGTGACATTTCCTGAGACAAGTGTCAATGGACAGGTTATATACGAAGGGATACCTAGACCGTAGATATATTACCACTACAAGGTTTACAACCTACAGCAGCTAATCACCGCCAGAAATATGTGTTTAGAAATTCAATTATGTAGCTGGGGAAAATTGAGGTGATTTTCATATCGTAATGGACTAAACTAATTACCTGCGCCGTGTTACTGTGGGGATATAGGCAGGCATGTGTATGATTAAACAGGGATGTTTGAATACATTATTCCAACATTTTTCTCGAACAGAATTATATATCAACAAACACGTTTCCGTCCGTCAGTCTTATACTTTATCATGACAGTGATATATACATGTACTTACATATGATGTTACTAATGTAAGTTGTATTGACTCATTAAAAAGAATCATTTTGTTTCTTCTACATCTGTATCTGTATTACTGTGGATAGTATGAAATATTTTCGATACTTCTCTTATATCATAATCTAGCAAAAAACGCCGATGAAAAATGCTACCATGCGAGTTACGCAAGGTTTTTTATGGCATGCAGTTTTCTCCTAAGACAAAACTGCCTGGATCTTGGAGAATGATGTCGGAGCTGTTAGTGGAATTCGTCATTCACAGTGTTTCCATCATCCCCAATTACCGCTGACCTGTTCTGTGTGGCTAACAGCTACACGACAATTTACATCGGTAACATACGCACGTGTTCCTGTTTATCTCTCCGATCGAAAATTATAGTCCTTGGTGAAGAGCCTACTAGACCCCGTACCGTGCAGGACCGCACTTACGCCGTGCACGTGCGGTGTATATATCTACAGGTCAACCAATGCCGACAACGTTTGTTTTACTAATATGTGGGTCATTCAAAGCCAACTGCGTTTGTTTTACTCAGGAATCTGTCCATGCCGACAAAATCTGAGGCACATACAGGGATGTTTACATAGCACATGAATTCCACATAAATCATTGTTTCTAAGATGATATGCGCGTGCATGAGAAAACAATTGTTTGTGTGGATTGTTTTAGTGTGTATTTTGTAGACTATGGTTATTTCATCAGTATTACTGAAATAGATTAAGATTCCAAACCATAGAAAACACCTCTATTCTATACAGTATCGAAATTTTCATTTCAACATTTTCTTTGTTTGCTTGTAAGTGCGCGTAGTCATTTTATAACTTTAAATAGTATAGCAGGATAATACAACTCTTATATTGACATTTCTTACGTTCTTTGGTGTCTTATGTAGATTTTAGCTCGTATAAAGATGAAATAAACTTCCATTAACGATCGCTTAGCCCTTCAGATAAAGTAGTAATTCCTACTTTGAACTATTTCCGTCCCAATGGTTATAATTAATGCATGATAACAGGTGAGTGATGAATGTCATTCACGGTCCTTTAAATCGCACTTGTTTTTGTTAGTTTATATCTTGGCATTGTCCAGCATATGCAAATACACCAAAACACAGTATATTGTAATCGGACATTTTAGCGGTAATTTGAATTCAAGGCTAAAAACATTTCGAGTGTTGGGTGAGCTAATTCGTCATTGCCCTAAAGTTCAATTATTCGCGAAAATTCAAGTGCGCCGAAAGAAATACGGGTACACTGGTCAGTCATGTTTTCAAGGTTTGAATATATAAATAACATACACTTAATTGAAAACAATTCTGCAATCAATCTTCTATATATAATGATATGCATCCCCTGCAATAATTGTGTTTTAATTACTTCAATGTCTCGTCAATTCTATTGGAACGACTCCGAGACTGTTAGAAAATATTTCCTGAGAGACGAGTCTTGTTCAACCCTCCATAAATCACGATATACAAACACAGTTGCTAAAACCAAACCGAGAGTTACCAATGAAACGAACAACTATTACTTACTCATTTTACTGTCAGAACCTGTCGTGACAAATTAAGGTACGCAAAAAACAGGAACCGGCATTGTGTTGATTCCTTATATATAAACTACAGCGTATAGTAATATTAGACCCTCGTTAGGGAACAATGGGGACTTCATGGACAATTGGGACTCCAGAGACATGTCTGGACTTCAGGAACATGGAGCACTCCAGGGACATGTCTGGACTTCAGGAACATGGAGCACTCCAGGGACATGTCTGGACTTTAAAAACTATGGGGACTCCAAGAACATGTGTGGACTCAAGAGACAATGAGGACTGCAGAGACGCGTCTGGACTCCAACGACATGTTAGACTCAAGGGACATGTCTGGACTCCAAGGACAATGAAGACTCCATGGACGTGTCTGGACCCCAGGGACAATGAAGACTCAGGGGACATGTCTGGACTCCAGAGACAATGAAGACTCAAGGGACATGTCGGGACCCCAGGGAAGTGTCTTGACTCCAGGGACATGTCTGGACCCCAGGGACATGTCTGGACTCCAGGCAAGTGTCTGGACTCCAGGGACATGTCTGGACTCCAGGGACGTGTCTGGACTCCAGGGACGTGTCTGGACTCCAGGGAAGTGTCTGGAATCCAGGGACATGTCTGGACTCCAGGGACGTGTCTTGACTCCAGGGACGTGTCTTGACTCCAGGGACGTGTCTTGACTCCAGGGAATGTCTGGACCCCAGGGAAGTGTCTGGACCCCAGGGACATGTCTGGACTCCAGGGACGTGTCTGGACTCCAGGGACATGTCTGGACTCCAGGGACATGTCTGGACTCCAGGGACATGTCTGGACTCCAGGGACATGTCTGGACTCCAGGGACATGTCTGGACTCCAGGGAATGTCTGGACCCAAGGGAATGTCTGGACTCCAGGGACGTGTCTGGACTCCAGGGACATGTCTGGACTCCAGGGACATGTCTGGACTCCAGGGACATGTCTGGACTCCAGGGACATGTCTGGACTCCAGGGAAGTGTCTGGATTCCAGGGACGTGTCTTGACTCCAGGGAAGTGTCTGGACTCCAGGGACATTTCTAGACATCTATTAACAGCATCACTTTGTTAACACTTACACATGGTGAAATATCGTCAAGATGTAACTTCAGGACAACGTGCTTTCGGAAAGACTAGATTGTAAACGAATTGTGCATTCTATTATATATGTGCATTATATATATTTTCTTGATATGACGTAGCGAATACGGTTATTCTCCCATACAAAAGATGGTGACCTTACCGGACCTGGGACAGATCGTTTGTCCTTGCATGTCGTGTAAGTGTGTTATAAATGGTGACGCAGGTCTAGTTAGGACGCACTGTAATATGATGTTTGTGGCTGATAAGATTCATTGATATTCTTAACAACAAACGGCTTTACAAACTTGTAAGTCAGGTGGGTGTCCGACGATGATGACTTCTGGTATGATCCATCAAGTTGATATTTTAACCATGTGTATTGTTCTTTTACATCCCGTTTTGTTTTACAGGTGCAGTATAAAGCCTTAAACCACCTTTAAAGACCTGGCCCTGCGCCACCATACAATATGTATGGATGTTGGGTTGTGGTTTATTGGTGGTGCGCGACCTTTAGTAATCAATAGTCTAGAGTTACTCCCCTTGGGGATCGCGCTCGGTTGTGACTTCCGTGTAACCATGTGGAGCCTATAAAGTGTGTTCAGAGACTGATTGTCTTATTGTGTTTTCTTAATACTGGCGTGGTGGCAGCGGCGATTACCTATCTACGTCTCTAAACCTTCCGAAGTGTATGGAGGAAAGTATTATTGACACTCCCGCAAAGCGAAGCGAGATAATCACAGTTAGTACGGAAACTGTTATTCGTCATTGAACACACGTACGTACAATAATTTTAACATCATGGCAATGAATAGAGCTCCAAAGCAGTGGTCACTTACCAAACAAGAGACGATCACGTCATTTGAAGCATGGCGACAAAACTTACAATACACATTATCTCTAGACAGGAACTTTGCAGCATTCCTTGTAGACGGGTTTACTTGGTTAAAGAAAACTGCTGATAACCCATTACGAGGAATGGTCGACGACGCCGAACCTGTTCCGGAGGCAAATCGGCGCACAGCAGCTCAAAAAGTGACTCATCTCGAGCTTATGCTTGGTCAAATCGCCAACTTCTGCCCAATAATTTCGAGGAACACCATTGTCAAAACCGCCACATCATTAACAAATATATGGCAAGCAATTCGCATGCACTATGGGTTTCAGTCCACAGGCTCTCATTTTTTGGACTTCAATAACATCCATCTCGAGTCAGGAGAACGTGCTGAGGACTTGTTCCAACGTTTGAACAGTTTCATCGAGGACAATTTATTGCGCGTTGATGGAAATATAAGCCACCATGGTGAAATCCCAGGAGCTGACGAAGAAATGTCACCAACGTTGGAAAATTTAATCGTACTGACATGGCTGAGGGAAATTCATAAAGACCTTCCATCATTGGTGAAACAGCGTTATGGCACTGTTCTGCGTTCTCAAACACTCGCATCCCTCAAGCCCGAAATCTCACAGGCCCTCGACAGCCTTTTAGATGAAATACACACCTCTACTGAGGCTAAGGTTTTGCGTACTGCTCCTCGTAGAAATATACCAGCAAACAACGATTTACGCCCGATGTCATTCCAACATAAGCGATTTAGCAAGACTTGTGCCTTGTGTAAACAAGCCGGACGGCCAAATACTAACCATTTCCTGAGCGGATGTAAATACCTACCTGAAGAGGACCGGCGCTTCATGACAAAAGCCCGACAAGCTTACTGTACAGACAATTATGCCGCTGATGACACTGAAGTAAGTGAGTACACCGAGTTTGATGCAGACGTTGATTGCAATGTGGGTCCAACCCATAACCAACGTGCAGTTTCGTCTACCCGCCGTGTCAGCACTAAGCAGTCCCCTCAAATGAAGGTCTTCCACAAACATTTTCCAATCCAAGTTACTTTGGACACCGGTGCAGAAGTCAGTATGATAAAAACTCCCGTCGCCGAAAGAATAGGAGCTTTCATAAAAAAAAGTAACCAAAATGCACTTCAGGCAGATGGCATCACACCGCTTCGTATAGTTGGTGAAACTCATCTCACATTGACAAGGAATGGTTGTGATCTTCACTTGGAAGCTCTAGTGGTGGACGACATTGATGTTGATATCCTCGCAGGAATCCCATTTATGAGTGTCAACGACATATCCATACGACCAGCTAAACAAGAAATAAAGATCGATGATTGTACAGTGCATTATGGTAACGCACATCCAGATACAGCTCAAAACCATGTTCGCAGGGCTCAAACCCATCTTGTGAGAGCCGGATCAACTTCAACAGTCATTTGGCCTGGCTCCTATGTGGAAGTTAAAATCCCAGATAACCTTGACCCCGAGAGCACACTAACCTTAGAGCCTCACACCAATCACAAAAGTTCATCACCAGATTGGCCGTGTCCGACCATCGTGGAAGCTGTTGGAGGCACTATTCGCATTCCTAACCATACCCAGGAGCCACAGCTACTTCGTAAACACGAACATTTTTGTCAAGTCGGTCATTGTACAATGGAGACTACGCCTATGTCTGACTCTGATAAAACCATCCCTATCGTCCAGACGACCAGTACATGTCGCACTCCCCATTCAGACCTGGTAAAGCTTGATCCTGACAATTTATTACCAGAGGACATCAAACAGGCCTTTCGTGACAAGATCAACCAGTTTGACAATATTTTCAACCCTGATATCAGAGGTTATAATGGTGCTGCAGGACAGTTTGAAGCCAAAATAAACATGGGTCCAGTGCAACCGCCACAGAGAAAGGGCAGGATTCCACAATACTCACGTGATAAGCTAGTCACCTTACAGCAAAAGTTTGATGAGCTAGAGAACCAAGGTGTATTCCGCAAACCCGAAGATGTCGGTGTCACAGCAGAATATCTAAACCCTTCATTCCTCGTGAAAAAGCCTAACGGTGGCTTCCGACTCGTGACAGCTTTTGAGGACGTTGGACGTTACAGCAAACCGCAACCATCTTTGATGCCCGACGTGGACTCCACCTTACGCAGGATTGCCCAATGGCGGTATATAATTGTAACAGACCTGACAAGTGCTTTCTATCAAATCCCACTGTCTAGATCATCTATGAAGTATTGTGGGGTAGCTACCCCATTCAGAGGGGTTAGAGTGTACACGCGCTGCGCGATGGGAATGCCAGGATCTGAAACAGCCTTGGAGGAAATGATGTGTCGTGTTCTCGGTGACTGCCTACAGGACGGCATAGTGGCCAAGTTAGCAGATGACCTGTATTGTGGTGGCACTACCCCTTCCGAGCTATTGGCAAACTGGTCGCGTATTCTGGAATCTTTACAACGCTGTAACCTTCGCTTGTCCCCATCAAAAACTATCATTTGCCCTCGTTCTACAAACATACTTGGATGGACTTGGTCCCAGGGACAGATATCAGCAAGTCCTCACAGAGTTGCTGTGTTAGCCTCATGCAAGCGGCCAGATACTGTGTTTGGACTCCGTTCTTTCCTAGGAGCCTACAAAATTTTGGGCCGCGTCATCCCAAACTGCTCACATCTCCTAGCACCCCTAGAAAATGCAGTTGCAGGTCAACAGTCAAAGGACAAAATTAACTGGACTGATCAACTGGAAGAACGATTCTCCCATGCTCAAGCATCCCTATCAACGAACAAGTCAATTACCTTACCAACTGCTTCCGATGTACTTTGGATCGTTACAGACGGCTCTGTGACTAAACATGGTATTGGCGCTACACTGTACATCATGCGTGGGAACCGGCTTCACCTTTCTGGGTTTTTCAGTGCCAAGCTGAGAAAACATCAAGTTACCTGGTTACCTTGTGAGGTTGAGGCCTTGTGCATTGCCGCAGCTGTTAAACATTTTAGTCCATTTATCATACAGTCTAAACATCAGGCATGTATTCTGACTGACAGTCAACCATGCGTTCAAGCTATTGATAAGCTAGCTCGCGGTGAGTTCTCGGCCAGCCCTCGTGTTACAGCTTTCCTAACAACAGTCAGCAGATACCAAGTCAGTGTACGTCACCTATCCGGTTCTGCTAATGTACCGTCTGATTTTGCCAGCAGGAATGCTCCTACATGTGAAGAGCCTCATTGTCAAATCTGCAACTTCATCATGACAACAGAGGATTCTGTGGTCCGTTCAGTGTGCGTGCAGGATATCATAAATAATGTGTCGCCACTTCCTTTCACTACTCGATCAGCATGGATGGCTATTCAGTCAGACTGTCCAGATCTTCGTCGGGCTCACGCTCATCTGAAACAAGGTACGCGACCGTCCAAAAAGCTAACCAACATTAAAGATGTCAAGCGCTATTTGTCAGTTGCCTCAATTGCAAGGGATGGCTTAGTGGTTGTTCATCGTAGTGATCCCCTACAACCCTCTAAGGAGCTCATAGTTGTTCCGCGCTCCGTACTAGATGGACTCATTACAGCCCTACATATCAAGTTGGACCATCCAACAAAACACCAAATGCAACTTGTCACGAAAAGGCATTTCTATGGTTTAGACATGAACTCTGTCATTAGTCAGGTTTGTGATTCGTGCCATGTGTGTGCATCGCTCAAGAAGCTGCCACAGACCTTAGTACAACAGTCCTCAGAACAGCCTCCTGATGCAGTTGGTGTCTCCTTTGCGGCAGATATTCTTAAGCGTAGTCGTCAATTAATTCTCCTTCTCCGTGAAACTGTTACATCTTACACATCAGCATGCTTGGTAGAGGATGAAAAACGTCACACACTTCGTGATGGACTTTTACGTTTAGCTCTTGAACTACGTCCTCTAGATGGTCCTCACGCAGTTATCAGAGTTGACCCTGCCCCAGGATTTGTGTCTTTGCGCGATGACGAGTCTCTCCGCAGGTTCCGTATTTCTTTGGAAATTGGCCGGATTAAGAATGCTAATAAAAACCCTGTTGCGGAGAAAGCAATTGGTGAGCTGGAAGATGAGCTGTTAAGACAGGAACCTGGAGGTGGTCCTGTTTCTGATCTTGGCTTAGCAACTGCAGTTGCTCGCCTCAATACGCGTATTCGTGGATCAGGTCTGTCAGCTCGAGAGTTGTGGACTCAACGCAGTCAGTACACACATGATCAACTACCCATCTCCGACCGAGACTTGATTATCGAACAACACGAACGTCGTTTATCGAATCACCCTAACAGCGTCAAGGCGAAACATCGTGGTAATACTTTGTCTCCTCACACTACCATCGATGTGGGTGATCTAGTTTACTTGTACAGTGACAAAGACAAAGCAAAAGCTCGCGACAGATACCTTGTTGTGTCTGTCAATGAAGGTTCAGAGTGGTGTTTTGTGAAGAAGTTTTCAGGAAAACAGCTACGCGCTTCATCATACAAGGTTAAGATTAGTGAGTGTTACCGTGTCCCCAGCACTGTACCTGAAAAGAAGCATCCTCATCAAGTTCTAGACAATGACAGTGATCCTGAGGAGTACACTCCACAAACTCCGCGACCTCCTTTCACGCCCGTTGAAATTCCAAACATTCTGTCTATGCCCGCAAACACAGAAGGTGTACCCCTAAGTGTGCCTCATCATGATATGCCGATACTCATTGGCCAACCAGAGTCTGACCCCCACTTGGATGACCCAAGTTCCGTTAATGACACTCCAGAGAGACCCTGTCCGGATGTCGCAAATGAAGCAATATCAGCTCCTCCTTCACCAGTTGGTATCTCGAGTAGGCCTAAACGAACTATCCGACGTCCACAGTATTTGGATGATTATGATACTACGTAATCAAGTACATGACATATGGGTTACCTAGTGCCGCAAACTATAAACTGTTTTGTATATCAAACAATACGACTTGTAATGATTTTGTTTTAGTACTTGCAAAGACATTGCACCAGAGACTTTTATAGTTATAAGTGTGTAATTAGTTAAAGGTCAGTTAGAGACTATACAACAATAATTATGGGGTTTCCGGGGTAACTCCATGGGTTTTCTTTTAGTACTGTTACTAGTCTGTTCTTCAGAAAGAAGAAGAGAGGCCGCGCCACCATACAATATGTATGGATGTTGGGTTGTGGTTTATTGGTGGTGCGCGACCTTTAGTAATCAATAGTCTAGAGTTACTCCCCTTGGGGATCGCGCTCGGTTGTGACTTCCGTGTAACCATGTGGAGCCTATAAAGTGTGTTCAGAGACTGATTGTCTTATTGTGTTTTCTTAATACTGGCGCTGGTTCCCCCAACGTTCCCTAACTAAAAGATATTCGTTAATTTATAAGTTTCCGTGTTAAAGCTTTATTGGATTTAAGGGAAAACAAAAGGTTAAGGAGCTATCCTTAAACTCTGCGATGCTTTCCTATTAGGAGTTTAAAGCTTAGAAATGTCCTTAAAGTTAAAGGAATATGGATGAAAATATGGACTTGCTAATTGCAAGCAGACTTGATTTTTATAAAAACAGCCGATAATGTTTTCCCGTTAACAAGTATTGCCTCATCCTACTGCCTGCAGATACATGTATGACATTTAACATCAAAAGCTCAATGTATTTAATGTAAGTGAAAAGGGAATAAATTAATGTCTCACGTTTTTATGTATTTATGTATTCATTCACCCCCGCCCCCCCCCCCCCCCCCCCCCCCCCCCCCTTCTTTTTTCTGTGTAATAGTAAGGTTATTTTGAATGGAATATCAAGAATTGTTTCCGTAATTCATCACATTTCCATAGGACTTTACTGTCGGCAATAAACAGATACGCAACGTTACCATTACAAGCGAACGAATGACAGAAGTAGTCGTGTTTTGTCCATATCAATGACTATGCTTCACTGAATCCAGTGATATGTGTAACCCTAAATATAGTTATTGATACTGATTACAGAATAGATAACGATTACTTCCTTTAAAACACACAAAAACAAAGAAACAACAACATAAACAACAACGGCAAGAGCAACAACTTATTTCTCGAGTTTTGAGTATTCATGATATGGTTTTGACAAAAGTAACATATGCCTAAGTTTACGAAGAGCACTTCGGAGTGCTAGTAAACTACATGTAGAAACACGTTGATGACGTCTATTACAAGGATGTACTGAACGTTTACGGACAATAACGACCGTCACAGTTCTGTTTACAACCATAACGACCTTCACAGTTCTGTTTACAACAATAACTACCGTCACAGTTCTGTTTACAACAATAACGACCGTCACAGTTCTGTTTACAACAATAACGACCGTCACAGTTCTGTTTACAACAATAACGACCGTCACAGTTCTGTTTACAACAATAACGACCGTCACAGTTCTGTTTACAACAATAACGACCTTCACAGTTCTGTTTACAACAATAACGACCGTCACAGTTCTGTTTACAACAATGACGACCGTCACAGTTCTGTTTACAACAATAACGACCGTCACAGTTCTGTTTACAACAATAACGACCGTCACAGTTCTGTTTACAACAATAACGACCGTCACAGTTCTGTTTACAACCATAACGACCGTCACAGTTCTGTTTACAACAATAACGACCTTCACAGTTCTGTTTACAACAATAACGACCGTCACAGTTCTGTTTACAACAATAACGACCTTCACAGTTCTGTTTATAACAATAACGACCGTCACAGTTCTGTTTACAACAATAACGACCGTCACAGTTCTGTTTACAACAATAACGACCTTCACAGTTCTGTTTACAACAATAACGACCGTCACAGTTCTGTTTACAACCATAACGACCGTCACAGTTCTGTTTACAACAATAACGACCGTCACAGTTCTGTTTACAACAATAACGACCGTCACAGTTCTGTTTATAACAATAACGACCTTCACAGTTCTGTTTATAACAATAACGACCGTCACAGTTCTGTTTACAACAATAACGACCGTCACAGTTCTGTTTATAACAATAACGACCGTCACAGTTCTGTTTATAACAATAACGACCGTCACAGTTCTGTTTATAACAATAACGACCGTCACAGTTCTGTTTACAACAATAACGACCGTCACAGTTCTGTTTACAACAATAACGACCGTCACAGTTCTGTTTACAACAATGACGACCGTCACAGTTCTGTTTATAACAATAACGACCGTCACAGTTCTGTTTATAACAATAACGACCGTCACAGTTCTGTTTACAACAATGACGACCGTCACAGTTCTGTTTATAACAATAACGACCTTCACAGTTCTGTTTATAACAATAACGACCGTCACAGTTCTGTTTATAACAATAACGACCGTCACAGTTCTGTTTACAACCACAACGACCGTCACAGTTCTGTTTACAACAATAACGACCTTCACAGTTCTGTTTACAACAATGACGACCGTCACAGTTCTGTTTACAACAATAACGACCGTCACAGTTCTGTTTACAACAATAACGACCGTCACAGTTCTGTTTACAACAATAACGACCGTCACAGTTCTGTTTATAACAATAACGACCGTCACAGTTCTGTTTACAACAATAACGACCGTCACAGTTCTGTTTACAACAATAACGACCGTCACAGTTCTGTTTACAACAATAACGACCGTCACAGTTCTGTTTATAACAAAGGAGTAAAGCAGCAGGCAATCGCAATAGGCGTAACTTTGACCATCGCTGGAAATGGTGACGTAACGATATAATGTCCTTGAGGTTGGACTTTTGTACCCACTGGAAGGATGACCTTATGGACTAAGTACAGATGTTGGTCTGTTTCAGGTTTCGGACCATCGAAATATCCAAGATGTCAGACTATGAAAGTGAGTAGTGGTACAATTGTAGATAACAACATCTCACAATTTTGTTAAAGCATTATATTTTGACGATTTGATTTGATAATATTTTCGGAAACTTCATCATCTTATATAATTTATTTCAACACCAAATGTATAAGTTTAAAGATTTAATGTTGTTAATAATTAAACTGGCAAGCCCTCTGCATTTTCACAGGTCCCCTCCTCCCTGCATACCCTCTCCTTCTAGTAGATAATATTAAGGTTTATATATGATCACACCGTTTTTTTTCTCTCTCTCAGATTTCGTTTATTTGTGTCCATCTAAATAATGTAAATTCCACTTGAAGGAAGTTGACTAGTATAAGCTTTCAAGCTTGTTTCCATATCCGGTTTCTGTTTGTTGATACAAAAATGTTGTCATATGCTCTATCAAAAGAAACGCAATAAAGTTTACATTAAAGGTATAAATTCCAGGACTTTTCAAGGTACGGAACTGCATTCCAATCGTTGGATCGTTAAATGCCGTGACAACGAGATTAAAAGTCATAACCACCATATTAAACTCGCCATTTAGACTGGGCTCATATTGCCACACGTCCAAATAGGAGTACGTAGTCTTGTGACGGTTAATTAGTTTCTTCTCAATACAAAATGTATTTATTTTGAATCCGATGCAACTTGCTTTAAACAAAACATCTTTTTCAACATCGATACGTAGACATCCAGAGATTTATCAACATCGCCACATAGACATCTAACGATTTATCAACATCACCACATAGACATCTAACGATTTATCAACATCACCACATAGACATCTAAAGATTTATCAACATCACCACATAGACATCTAAAGATTTATCAACATCACCACATAGACATCTAAAGATTTATCAACATCACCACATAGACATCTAACGATTTATCAACATCACCACATAGACATCTAAAGATTTATCAACATCACCACATAGACATCTAACGATTTATCAACATCACCACATAGACATCTAAAGATTTATCAACATCACCACATAGACATCTAAAGATTTATCAACATCACCACATAGACATCTAAAGATTTATCAACATCGCCACAAAGACATCTAACGATTTATCAACATCACCACATAGACATCTAAAGATTTATCAACATCACCACATAGACATCTAAAGATTTATCAACATCACCACATAGACATCTAAAGATTTATCAACATCACCACATAGACATCTAAAGATTTATCAACATCGCCACATAGACATCTAACGATTTATCAACATCACCACATAGACATCTAAAGATTTATCAACATCACCACATAGACATCTAACGATTTATCAACATCACCACATAGACATCTAACGATTTATCAACATCGCCACATAGACATCTAACGATTTATCAACATCACCACATAGACATCTAACGATTTATCAACATCACCACACAGACATCTAACGATTTATCAACATCACCACATAGACATCTAACGATTTATCAACATCACCACATAGACATCTAACGATTTATCAACATCACCACATAGACATCTAACGATTTATCAACATCACCACATAGACATCTAACGATTTATCAACATCACCACATAGACATCTAACGATTTATCAACATCACCACATAGACATCTAACGATTTATCAACATCACCACACATAGACATCTAATGATTTATCAACATCACCACATAGACATCTAACGATTTATCAACATCACCACATAGACATCTAACGATTTATCAACATCGCCACATAGACATCTAACGATTTATCAACATCACCACATAGACATCTAACGATTTATCAACATCGCCACATAGACATCTAAAGATTTATCAACATCCACATAGACATCTAAAGATTTATCAACATCGCCACATAGACATCTAACGATTTATCAACATCACCACATAGACATCTAACGATTTATCAACATCGCCACATAGACATCTAACGATTTATCAACATCACCACATAGACATCTAACGATTTATCAACATCACCATAGACATCTAACGATTTATCAACATCGCCACATAGACATCTAACGATTTATCAACATCACCACATAGACATCTGACGATTTATCAACATCACCACAAAGACATCTAACGATTTATCAACATCACCACATAGACATCTAACGATTTATCAACATCACCACATAGACATCTAACGATGTATCAACATCGCCACATAGACATCTAACGATTTATCAACATCACCACATAGACATCTAAAGATTTATCAACATCACCACATAGACATCTAACGATTTATTAACATCGCCACATAGACATCTAACGATTTATCAACATCGCCACATAGACATCTAACGATTTATCAACATCGCCACATAGACATCTAAAGATTTATCAACATCGCCTCATAGACATCTAACGATTTATCAACATCGACCACATAGACATCTAACGATTTATCAACATCACCACATAGACATCTAACGATTTATCAACATCACCACATAGACATCTAACGATTTATCAACATCACCACTAGACATCTAACGATTATCAACATCCCACATAGACATCTAACGATTTATCAACATCACCACATAGACATCTAACGATTTATCAACATCACCACATAGACATCTAACGATTTATCAACATCACCACATAGACATCTAACGATTTATCAACATCACCACATAGACATCTAACGATTTATCAACATCACCACATAGACATCTAACGATTTATCAACATCACCACATAGACATCTAACGATTTATCAACATCACCACACATCAACATCACCACAAAGACATCTAACGATTTATCAACATCACCACATAGACATCTAACGATTTATCAACATCACCACATAGACATCTAACGATTTATCAACATCACCACATAGACATCTAAAGATTTATCAACATCACCACATAGACATCTAACGATTTATCAACATCACCACATAGACATCTAACGATTTATCAACATCACCACATAGACATCTAACGATTTATCAACATCACCACATAGACATCTAACGATTTATCAACATCACCACATAGACATCTAACGATTATCAACATCACCACATAGACATCTAACGATTTATCAACATCACCACATAGACATCTAACGATTTATCAACATCACCACATAGACATCTAACGATTTATCAACATCACCACATAGACATCTAACGATTTATCAACATCACCACATAGACATCTAACGATTTATCAACATCACCACATAGACATCTAACGATTTATAAACATCACCACATAGACATCTAACGATTTATCAACATACCCACATAGACATCTAACGATTTATCAACATCACCACATAGACATCTAACGTTTATCAACATCACCACATAGACATCTAACGATTTATCAACATCACCACATAGACATCTAACGATTTATCAACATCACCACATAGACATCTAACGATTTATCAACATCACCACATAGACATCTAACGATTTATCAACATCACCACATAGACATCTAACGATTTATCAACATCACCACATAGACATCTAACGATTTATCAACATCGCCACATAGACATCTAACGATTTATCAACATCACCACATAGACATCTAACGATTTATCAACATCACCACATAGACATCTAACGATTTATCAACATCACCACATAGACATCTAACGATTTATCAACATCACCACATAGACATCTAACGATTTATCAACATCACCACATAGACATCTAACGATTTATCAACATCACCACATAGACATCTAACGATTTATCAACATCACCATAGACATCTAAAGATTTATCAACATCACCACATAGACATCTAACGATTTATCAACATCACCACATAGACATCTAACGATTTATCAACATCACCACATAGACATCTAACGATTTATCAACATCGCCACATAGACATCTAACGATTTATCAACATCACCACATAGACATCTAACGATTTATCAACATCACCACATAGACATCTAACGATTTATCAACATCGCCACATAGACATCTAACGATTTATCAACATCACAACAAAGACATCTAACGATTTATCAACATCACCACAAAGACATCTAACGATTTATCAACATCACCTCATAGACATCTAAAGATTTATCAACATCACAACAAAGACATCTAAAGATTTATCAACATCGCCACAAAGACATCTAAAGATTTATCAACATCACCACATAGACATCTAAAGATTTATCAACATCACCACATAGACATCTAACGATTTATCAACATCGTCCCATAGACATCTAAAGATTTATCAACATCACCACATAGACATCTAAAGATTTATCAACATCACATCATATACATCTAAAGATTTATCAACATCGCCGCATGGACATCTAACGATATACATCGCCTCATAGACATCTAACGATTTATCAACATCGCCACAAAGACATCTAACGATTTATCAACATCACCACAAAGACATCTAACGATTTATCAACATCACCTCAAAGACATCTAACGATCACCACATAGACATCTAACGATTTATCAACATCACCACATAGACATCTAACGATTTATCAACATCGCCACATAGACATCTAACGATTTATCAACATCACCACATAGACATCTAACGATTTATCAACATCACCACATAGACATCTAAAGATTTATCAACATCACCACATAGACATCTAACGATTTATCAACATCGCCACATAGACATCTAACGATTTATCAACATCACCACATAGACATCTAAAGATTTATCAACATCACCACATAGACATCTAAAGATTTATCAACATCACACACATAGACATCTAACGATTTGTATCAACATCACCACATAGACATCTAACGATTTATCAACATCACCACATAGACATCTAACGATTTATCAACATCACACAAGACATCTAAAGATTTATCAACATCACCACATAGACATCTAACGATTTATCAACATCGCCACATAGACATCTAACGATTTATCAACATCACCACATAGACATCTAACGATTTATCAACATCGCCACATAGACATCTAACGATTTATCAACATCACCACATAGACATCTAACGATTTATCAACATCACCATAGACATCTAAAGATTTATCAACATCACATCATATAAGATTTATCAACATCACCACATAGACATCTAACGATTTATCAACATCACCACATAGACATCTAACGATTTATCAACATCGCCACATAGACATCTAACGATTTATCAACATCACCACATAGACATCTAAAGATTTATCAACATCACCACATAGACATCTAACGATTTATCAACATCACCACAAAGACATCTAACGATTTATCAACATCACCACATAGACATCTAACGATTTATCAACATCGCCACATAGACATCTAACGATTTATCAACATCACCACATAGACATCTAACGATTTATCAACATCACCACATAGACATCTAACGATTTATCAACATCACCACATAGACATCTAACGATTTATCAACATCACCACATAGACATCTAACGATTTATCAACATCACCACAAGACATCTAACGATTTATCAACATCACCACATAGACATCTAACGATTTATCAACATCACCACATAGACATCTAACGATTTATCAACATCACCACATAGACATCTAACGATTTATCAACATCGCCACATAGACATCTAACGATTTATCAACATCACCACATAGACATCTAACGATTTATCAACATCACCACATAGACATCTAACGATTTATCAACATCACCACATAGACATCTAACGATTTATCAACATCACCACATAGACATCTAACGATTTATCAACATCGCCACATAGACATCTAACGATTTATCAACATCACCACATAGACATCTAACGATTTATCAACATCACCACATAGACATCTAACGATTTATCAACATCACCACATAGACATCTAACGATTTATCAACATCACCACATAGACATCTAACGATTTATCAACATCGCCACATAGACATCTAACGATTTATCAACATCACCACATAGACATCTAACGATTTATCAACATCACCACATAGACATCTAACGATTTATCAACATCACCACATAGACATCTAACGATTTATCAACATCGCCACATAGACATCTAACGATTTATCAACATCACCACATAGACATCTAACGATTTATCAACATCACCACATAGACATCTAACGATT
This sequence comes from Pecten maximus, assembly GCF_902652985.1. NCBI lineage: Eukaryota > Metazoa > Mollusca > Bivalvia > Pectinida > Pectinidae > Pecten > Pecten maximus. The sequence goes on from NC_047017.1 coordinate 50,522,741, forward strand.
TATCAACATCACCACATAGACATCTAACGATTTATCAACATCACCACATAGACATCTAACGATTTATCAACATCACCACATAGACATCTAACGATTTATCAACATCACCACATAGACATCTAACGATTTATCAACATCACCACATAGACATCTAACGATTTATCAACATCACCACATAGACATCTAACGATTTATCAACATCACCACATAGACATCTAACGATTTATCAACATCACCACATAGACATCTAACGATTTATCAACATCACCACATAGACATCTAAAGATTTATAAACATTCCCACATAGACATCTAACGATTTATAAACAACACCACATAGACATCCAACGTTTTATCAACATCACCACATAGACATCTAACGATTTATCAACATCGCCACATAGACATCTAACGATTTATCAACATCACCACATAGACATCAACATCACCACATAGACATCTAACGATTTATCAACATCACCACATAGACATCTAACGATTTATCAACATCGCCACATAGACATCTAAAGATTTATCAACATCGCCACATAGACATCTAACGATTTATCAACATCACCACATAGACATCTAACGATTTATCAACATCACCACATAGACATCTAACGATTTATCAACATCACCACATAGACATCTAACGATTTATCAACATCACCACATAGACATCTAACGATTTATCAACATCGCCACATAGACATCTAACGATTTATCAACATCACCACATAGACATCTAACGATTTATCAACATCACCACATAGACATCTAACGATTTATCAACATCACCACATAGACATCTAACGATTTATCAACATCGCCACATAGACATCTAACGATTTATCAACATCACACATAGACATCTAACGATTTATCAACATCACCACATAGACATCTAACGATTTATCAACATCACCACATAGACATCTAACGATTTATCAACATCGCCACATAGACATCTAACGATTTATCAACATCACCACATAGACATCTAACGATTTATCAACATCACCACATAGACATCTAACGATTTATCAACATCACCACATAGACATCTAACGATTTATCAACATCACCACATAGACATCTAACGATTTATCAACATCACCACATAGACATCTAACGATTTATCAACATCACCACATAGACATCTAACGATTTATCAACATCACCACATAGACATCTAACGATTTATCAACATCGCCACATAGACATCTAACGATTTATCAACATCACCACATAGACATCTAACGATTTATCAACATCACCACATAGACATCTAACGATTTATCAACATCACCACATAGACATCTAACGATTTATCAACATCACCACATAGACATCTAACGATTTATCAACATCACCACATAGACATCTAACGATTTATCAACATCACCACATAGACATCTAACGATTTATCAACATCACCACATAGACATCTAACGATTTATCAACATCACCACATAGACATCTAACGATTTATCAACATCACCACATAGACATCTAACGATTTATCAACATCACCACATAGACATCTAACGATTTATCAACATCACCACATAGACATCTAACGATTATCAACATCACCACATAGACATCTAACGATTTATCAACATCACCACATAGACATCTAACGATTTATCAACATCACCACATAGACATCTAACGATTTATCAACATCACCACATAGACATCTAACGATTTATCAACATCACCACATAGACATCTAAAGATTTATCAACATCACCACATAGACATCTAACGATTTATCAACATCACCACATAGACATCTAACGATTTATCAACATCACCACATAGACATCTAACGATTTATCAACATCACCACATAGACATCTAACGATTTATCAACATCACCACATAGACATCTAACGATTTATCAACATCGCCCAATAGACATCTAATGATTTATCAACATCACCACATAGACATCTAACGATTTATCAACATCACCACATAGACATCTAACGATTTATCAACATCACCACATAGACATCTAACGATTTATCAACATCACCACATAGACATCTAACGATTTATCAACATCACCACACAGACATCTAATGATTTATCAACATCACCACATAGACATCTAAAGATTTATCAACATCACCACATAGACATCTAACGATTTATCAACATCACCACATAGACATCTAACGATTTATCAACATCACCACATAGACATCTAACGATTTATCAACATCACCACATAGACATCTAAAGATTTATCAACATCACCACATAGACATCTAAAGATTTATCAACATCACCACATAGACATCTAACGATTTATCAACATCGCCACATAGACATCTAACGATTTATCAACATCACCACATAGACATCTAACGATTTATCAACATCACCACATAGACATCTAACGATTTATCAACATCGCCACAAAGACATCTAATGATTTATCAACATCACCACATAGACATCTAAAGATTTATCAACATCACCCATAGACATCTAAAGATTTATCAACATCACCATAGACATCTACGATTATCAACATCGCCACATAGACATCTAACGATTTATCAACATCACCACATAGACATCTAACGATTTATCAACATCACCACATAGACATCTAACGATTTATCACACATCACCATCATAGACATATAAACGATTTATCAACATCACCACATAGACATCTAAAGATTTATCAACATCAGCCACATAGACATCTAAGATTTATCAACATCCCACATAGACATCTAACGATTTATCAACATCACCACATAGACATCTAACGATTATCAACATCGCCACATAGACATCTAACGATTTATCAACATCAACCACATAGACATCTAACGATTTATCAACATCACCACATAGACATCTAAACGATTTATCAACATCGCCACATAGACATCTAACGATTTATCAACATCAGCCCATAGACATCTAAACGATTTATCAACATCACCACATAAGACATCTAACGATTTAATCAACATCACCACATAGACATCTAACGATTTATCAACATCACCACATAGACATCTAAAGATTTATCAACATCACCACATAGACATCTAACGATTTATCAAACATCACCACATAGACATCTAACGATTTTATCAACATCACCACATAGACATCTAACGATTTATTCAACATCGCCACATAGACATCTAACGATTTATCAACATCACCATAGACATCTAAGATTTATCAACATCGCCCATAGACATCTAAGATTTATCAACATCACCACATAGACATCTAACGATTTATCAACATCGCCACATAGACATCTAACGATTTATCAACATCACCACATAGACATCTAACGATTTATCAACATCACCACATAGACATCTAACGATTTATCAACATCGCCACATAGACATCTACAGATTTATCAACATCACCACATAGACATCTAAAGATTTATCAACATCACCACATAGACATCTAACGATTTATCAACATCACCACATAGACATCTAACGATTTATCAACATCACCACATAGACATCTAAAGATTTATCAACATCACCACATAGACATCTAACGATTTATCAACATCACCACATAGACATCTAACGATTTATCAACATCACCACATAGACATCTAACGATTTATCAACATCACCACATAGACATCTAACGATTTATCAACATCACCACATAGACATCTAACGATTTATCAACATCACCACATAGACATCTAACGATTTATCAACATCACCACATAGACATCTAACGATTTATCAACATCACCACATAGACATCTAACGATTTATCAACATCACCACATAGACATCTAACGATTTATCAACATCACCACATAGACATCTAACGATTTATCAACATCACCACATAGACATCTAACGATTTATCAACATCACCACATAGACATCTAACGATTTATCAACATCACCACATAGACATCTAACGATTTATCAACATCACCACATAGACATCTAACGATTTATCAACATCACCACATAGACATCTAACGATTGATCAAAATCGCCACAAAGACATCTAATGATTTATCAACATCACCACAAAGACATCTAACGATTTATCAACATCACCACAAAGACATCTAAAGATTTATCAACATCACCACATAGACATCTAACGATTTATCAACATCGCCACATAGACATCTAACGATTTATCAACATCACCACATAGACATCTAAAGATTTATCAACATCACCACATAGACATCTAAAGATTTATCAACATCACCACATAGACATCTATCGATTTATAAACATCACCACACAGACATCTAAAGATTTATCAACATCACCACATAGACATCTATCGATTTATCAACATCGCCACATAGACATCTAACGATTTATCAACATTACCACACAGACATCTAACGATTTATCAACATCACCACATAGACATCTAACGATTTATCAACATCGCCACAAAGACATCTAGAGATTTATCAACATCACCACATAGACATCTAAAGATTCATCAACATCACCACATAGACATCTAACGATTTATCAACATTGCAACATAGACATCTATCGATTTATCAACATCGCCACATACATCTAACGATTTATCAACATCACCACATAGACATCTAACGATTTATCAACATCGCCACATAGACATCTAACGATTTATCAACATCACCACATAGACATCTAACGATTTATCAACATCACCACACATCAACATCACCACATAGACATCTAACGATTTATCAACATCACCACATAGACATCTAACGATTTATCAACATCACCACATAGACATCTAAAGATTTATCAACATCACCACATAGACATCTAAAGATTTATCAACATCACCACATAGACATCTAACGATTTATCAACATCACCACATAGACATCTAACGATTTATCAACATCGCCACATAGACATCTAACGATTTATCAACATCACCACATAGACATCTAACGATTTATCAACATCACCATAGACATCTAACGATTTATCAACATCACCACATAGACATCTAACGATTTATCAACATCACCACATAGACATCTAACGATTTATCAACATCACCACATAGACATCTAACGATTTATCAACATCACCACATAGACATCTAACGATTTATCAACATCACCACATAGACATCTAACGATTTATCAACATCGCCACATAGACATCTAACGATTTATCAACATCACCACATAGACATCTAAAGATTTATCAACATCGCACATAGACATCTAACGATTTATCAACATCACCACATAGACATCTAAAGATTTATCAACATCACCACATAGACATCTAACGATTTATCAACATCGCCACATAGACATCTAACGATTTATCAACATCACCACATAGACATCTAAAGATTTATCAACATCACCACATAGACATCTAACGATTTATCAACATCACCACATAGACATCTAACGATTTATCAACATCACCACATAGACATCTAACGATTTATCAACATCACCACATAGACATCTAACGATTTATCAACATCGCCACATAGACATCTAACGATTTATCAACATCACCATAGACATCTAAAGATTTATCAACATCGCCACATAGACATCTAACGATTTATCAACATCACCACACAGACATCTAAAGATTTATAAACATCACCCGACGACATCTAACGATTTATCAACATCACCACATAGACATCTAACGATTTATCAAAATCACCACATAGACATCTAACGATTTATCAACATCACCACATAGACATCTATCGATTTATCAACATCGCCACAAAGACATCTAAAGATTTATCAACATCACCACAAAGACATCTAACGATTTATCAACATCACCACAAAGACATCTATCGATTTATCAACATCACCACAAAGACATCTAAAGATTTATCAACATCACCACATAGACATCTAACGATTTATCAACATCACCACAAAGACATCTATCGATTTATCAACATCGCCACATAGACATCTATCGATTTATCAACATCACCACATAGACATCTAACGATTGATAAACATCACCACAAAGACATCTAACGATTTATCAACATTACCACACAGACATCTAACGATTTATCAACATCACCACATAGACATCTAACGATTTATCAACATCACCACATAGACATCTAACGATTTATCAACATCACCACATAGACATCTAACGATTTATCAACATCACCACATAGACATCTAACGATTTATCAACATCACCACATAGACATCTAACGATTTATCAACATCACCACATAGACATCTAACGATTTATCAACATCACCACATAGACATCTAACGATTTATCAACATCACCACATAGACATCTAACGATTTATCAACATCCCACATAGACATCTAACGATTTATCAACATCACCACATAGACATCTAACGATTTATCAACATCACCACATAGACATCTAACGATTTATCAACATCGCCACATAGACATCTAACGATTTATCAACATCACCACATAGACATCTAACGATTTATCAACATCGCCACATAGACATCTAACGATTTATCAACATCACCACATAGACATCTAACGATTTATCAACATCACCACATAGACATCTAACGATTTATCAACATCGCCACATAGACATCTAACGATTTATCAACATCACCACATAGACATCTAACGATTTATCAACATCGCCACATAGACATCTAACGATTTATAAACATCACCACATAGACATCTAACGATTTATCAACATCACCACATAGACATCTAACGATTTATCAACATCACCACAAAGACATCTAACGATTTATCAACATCGCCACATAGACATCTAACGATTTATCAACATCGCCACATAGACATCTAACGATTTATCAACATCACCACATAGACATCTAACGATTTATCAACATCGCCATAGACATCTATAGTCTATTCTCCTCTGCCATTAATTCATTTATTGTTTATTCCATTCAACTGATCCGCTGGTCCATTTACAGAACAGATAACAATACAAACATAGGTATATTAAGATATCATAGATACATACATTCATAAAATAATAGAGGAATACATTTAACATAAGGCTCATTGAAAACACGTTACCTTAATGCGAGCTTTAAAAGAAGGACAAGTACAATTAAATATACCGCTTAAGTCACTGGCGTTTCAGTTAAAAGAAATTGCTGCCGATTTATTGTACTACATCTTCTAAGATTGATCCTGCTAGGCGTACAATCAATTTCGATAAACCTGAGCCTCTCTGTTTTGTACCCCTTTCATGTCTCCAACTGTGTTGTCATCGAAATAGGATACTCAGGGTTTTCCCCCATGAACTATTAGAGTCTAAGCGTAGAGTCAAACCAAGATCTTTATTCGACTAGACTAAATATTAGTGATGGTTATTATCGACCATTTCTATTCAATTTAAAAACAATTAATTAATGATTTGACATTGATTGTGATTGACGAGGGTTACAACAGGACTTTCTTTACAAGAAATGACATTTGTTTTAGTTCGAAACACCATAATTAAATCGTACCACTTATAAATTGTAAATTTTAATTTCAAATTTACTTTGTCATTTTTTTCTATACATTTAGGTGTTCGCTAGCAAATTATCTTAAATGTACTCGATGTTTTAAATGCTATGACAGATTTGACTGTAATGATTGTACTGCATTTGTAATGGTTCTACATTTCTTTGCGCGTCAGGAACTTGATTTCATTACCTGACTCTGGCAGAGGAATGTGACCAAAACATGTATGGCAAATAATGGGGAAGGGGGTGTGATCGGACCAAAACATATATGGTAAATAATGGGGAAGGGGGTGTGATCGGACCAAAACATGTATGGTAAATAATGGAGAAGGAGGTGTGATCGGACCAAAACATGTATGGTATATAATTGGGAAGGGGTGTGATCGGACCAAAACATGTATGGTATATAATGGGGAAGGGTGTGTGATCGGACCACCTGGAAGCGATAGGTTGTACATCAAATATCTGTTGCCTCAAGAAATTTACAGAATGGCAGAAGGGAGACAACCGCAAGATGTTTGGCAGTGAAACCTCAGGTTAAGCCTATGTAAAAATCAAATATATTAATTTTATTAAAATCATTCATGCAGATTTATTGATAAACTATCACACATAAATTTCGTGGAAAACATATCAGAAAGTCCCCGTACGTGTGTATTAACACATCGACCATTCAACAAATAGAGGCGTATGGCAAATCATCAGAAACTGCATTTGATGGCGTTTTTCAGAGTTTTTAAATATGTAGGATAAACATGCTCAGTGTTTGGAGTTCGTTTTTATATGATAGGTATAGTATAATTATATCAACATTATAATGTATAAAACACTTTTGTTGTCACCATGTCAGTTAAGTCAGTCAAAAGTTAATGTTGTTTAACATCTACATCATGGCATAGTTACTTTACTTTTACTTTACTTTAAACATATTTTATTTCAATTAAGGAAAAGGGATTAGGCACAAGTTATTGCAACTTACTAAGGCCTTCTCCCATTACACATATAAACACATGTATATTACATATAGAAATAGGCATAAAGTTTGAATGACTATGAAAATTTAATACAAACACAATAGTTCACAAGAACTTTATACATATTTTAAAATCTGTTGCTGGATTTTATGAATAAATGCATAAGTCTAAAAATACGACAATTTAGATCTACGGAAAATTGAGTATTACCATACAATAGAAGTTTTAAACTAGGTTCTGTTCCAAAGGCATTTATATGTTGTAGCATAATACGTCTTTCCTGAGCATAAAGGCGACATTCAAATAAAAAGTGAAAGGCATTCTCACATGGATATCCACATGAGCAAGCTGGATCATCAACAAGATTTACACGATACAAATCGTACTTAAGTGGACTACACTGGTGTCTTAGTCTGGTGTGCATAATATTGAATTTTCTTTCACCCAAACCGAAATAGATAGGTGGGGATGGTTGCACGTTTAAAGCCAAAGAATTTACAAATAAAGGTAAAGAAGGTAATGATCGTCCGGATAAATCTAATGAATTCCAACTACGAATAGTAGATGGTATAAAAGAACTATTTGTAAGAGAAAGCCGAAATGGAGGAACTCTGTAATTATTATTATTTCTAAGAGGATATCGGCATAGTTTGGTTCCATGGCAGTAAGTCTTCGACACTATACATACAAAAGTACTCATTAATATATAGCTGTGATAAAACATTTATCATGGGTTTTTAAATCGTAACTTTGAATTTGTTTTGACCGGCGTTAAACGAGGTCGAACCAATTTCCATTGTTACAACATTAGTATCGGGTAGGGCCTTTAACCCTTTGTGGGGTAAACAATTAATGGTGGAGTGTCATCAAGTAGAATTCCCTCAAGTTTTAAAAGTTTATTGGCTTTTAGCCCTATATATCCACATGTACCATGAGTAGGGATATTGTCTCTTTTAATTAATCAAAGCTTTGTCTAACTCCTCTCAATTTCACAGCTGAGTTTGACGTTATATAAGGGGGCCGCGGTGGCCGAGTGGTTAAGGTGTCCCGACACTTTAACACTAGCCCTCCACCTCTGGGTTGCGAGTTCGAAACCTACGTGGGGCAGTTGCCAGGTACTGACCGTAGGCAGGTGGTTTTTCTCCGGGTACTCCGGCTTCCTCCACCTCCAAAACCTGGCACGTCCTTAAATGACCCTGGCTGTTAATAGGACGTTAAACAAAAACAAACCAAACAAACCAAACGTTACATAAGTGGTCGGCCATTAATATTCAGTTATGTCCTCTGCCTTCTTTCGCCATGTTGTAGGATACCTTTCAGGGATCTAATTTTGGTTTGGTTCTTATGAAGAAGGAAAGATAAAACACAAAAAAATAACGCATGAATAGTTTTTGTTAACGAAGTATATCTATTAGAAAGATAACAGAGTTATCGCCCCTACACTTCATTTCACATCTGGTTCATATTAAAACAGTGATTGGTGTCATGCTTTACCATTTTATACAATGATCCATTTAAAATTTAAAATTTAAATTGAATCTAGAAAATACTTGAATACATACATTGTACTATATATTTGACAAACATTCTTATTAATTAAAATGATTGAGCTAATTCGTTTAAATTTTACAGAATTTTCGTTAAAATACTTATCGGCTATTGGAAGGGTATTTTGATGCATTATTTTCGTGTCGACAAAATCAAATGCTTTGATCACAGAGGATTTTAACGATATCTGATACATGTAGGTGAAAATTGATTAAATGTAATCTGCGTAAATTAAATATATGACGTGTGTGTGTCTGATAACGACAAACGTAGATCATATAAACACTTCCTTAAAACAAACAAACATCCTGATTAGCTGAAATAGTGCCATTCGATTGACAACAAATAATCATATTGACAGACCGCTCAAAAATACAATCTGGTAAAGACCTGGTTGATTGTGATTATCAAAAAAAAAAAATCTTGGCAATATCCAAGAAAATTATTATTATTATTATTTATCATTCAGTAGAACTCAAATTGATTATATACTGTATTTTGTAATTTGATTTTAAAGCCAAACAGACATTTTATTTTCAATTATCGCACGCTGCTATAAACCCGGATACATATATTAATACATCCACGTACTGTATCAACCGAGATCAAACATCTATACAATATTATATCATATGACAGGTAGACAACATATGTTAATACATCAACGTACTGTATCAACCGAGATCAAACATCTATACAATTATATTATATTATATGACAGGTAGACAACATCAATTCTTTAACAATACATGTATTTATAGTAACATATCAAATGTATGGGTGTACTGTTACATAATATACGTCTTCAATACATTAAATAGAAGTAATACTTTATATAAGTATACTTTACCCTATCGGTAAATGTAAAAGGCATACTTAGTATATGTTCAGAATTAACCTGTTTTGACGTCAAACCGGAGTGCAATTATGTTGCCGTGATTTTGGTCCATAACAACCAAAATAATATCAATAATATTAAGGTAGAACAGATATGACTGATTTTCGCTTGAATAAATTAACTTCTGCTCAGCGAAATTATTATGTCGCTCTAGGAGGTAAATCACCAATGCAAGGAGCTGTTCCTATTTAAGGGTAATCATTTGTTCAATAGGGGACATGCTTTGTACACCTATATTTAAGGGTAATCATTTGTTCAATAGGGGACATGCTTTATACACTTATATCAACATCATGGTGGTCTTTAGGCTATGTTGAAATATAAAAGGTTTTTTTCACGGTTTACTTTCGTAAGGTAAATCTGGGTTTCACCTTAGAGTCTTTCATTTTCTCCTGGTAAACAATATCAAATTGTTCACTCTGTGCCACCGTGAACCAGTTCTTCCAATCGCCAACCTCACCTGGAAGAGAAATCATCATATGTCTATGAAAATATATGTCACACGAGAACAACATTAACACATGTCTTATAAAATCTTATATCATTGAAATTGAATTTAAAAGTTTAGATAAAGTCCAGGATCGATATGTACTGATTTCAAGTATTACGCATTTTGTGAGGTAGATCGAGGTACGTTGATACAGTATACCATTACCGAAATGTAAAACATTCGACAATGATTTAACATTGTTAGAGTATAACATTACAGAAATGTAAAACATACGACAATAATTTACATTGTTAGAGTATAACATTACAGAAATGTAAAACATACGACAATGACTACATTGATACAGTATACCATTACAGAAATGTAAAACATACGACAATGATTTTACATTATTACAGTATACCATTACAGAAATGTAAAACATACGACAATGATTTAACATTGTTACAGTATACCATTACAGAAATGTAAAACATACGACAATGACTTTACATTGTTAGAGTATACCATTACAGAAATGTTAAACATACGACAATAATTTTACATTGTTACTGTATACCATTACAGAAATGTAAAACATACGACAATGACTACATTGATACAGTATACCATTACAGAAATGTAAAACATACGACAATGATTTTACATTGTTACTGTATACCATTACAGAAATGTAAAACATACGACAATAATTTTACATTGTTACAGTATACCATTACAGAAATGTAAAACATACGACAATGATTTAACATTGTTAGAGTATAACATTACAGAAATGTAAAACATTCGACAATGATTTTACATTGTTAGAGTATAACATTACAGAAATGTAAAACATACGACAATGACTTTACATTGTTACTGTATACCATTACAGAAATGTAAAACATACGACAATGACTACATTGTTACTGTATACCATTACAGAAATGTAAAACATACAATAATTTTACATTGTTACAGTATACCATTACAGAAATGTAAAACATACGACAATGACTTTATATTGTTACAGTATAACATTACAGAAATGTAAAACATACGATAATGATTTTACATTGTTACTGTATACCATTACAGAAATGTAAAACATACGATAATGATTTAACATTGTTACAGTATACCATTACAGAAATGTAAACATACGATAATGATTTAACATTGTTAGAGTATAACATTACAGAAATGTTAAACATACGATAATGATCTAACATTGTTAGAGTATAACATTACAGAAATGTAAAACATACGACAAAGGTTTTCTAACTTCCGTCTGTATTCACACTCTCTTGACCCTACATCACGAGAAGGACGAAAATGCTGTACGATCTATTTCTAATTATTCTACCGTATATTCTTTTGTTTATTTAGTTGAACGTTCTGTTAACAATCAGGGTCATTTAGGGACGTGCCAGGTTTTGCAGGTAGAGGAAAGCCGGAGTACCCGGAGAAAAAACACCGGCCTACGGTCAGTACCTGGGAAACTGCCCCACGTAGGTTTCGAATTCTCAACCCAGAGGTGGAGGGCTAGGCTAACTGTTGGCATATCTTAACCACTCGGCCAGCGCGGCCCCTTACCGTAGAAACATGTAGTACTAAATTCATATATTAATGTACATAGATCAACAAAAAGGTGTAGGAAGGTGATCCGGTAGATTATATCTATCTGTGCGTGGTGATGAGACCACGTGGGTATCTCACCTTTTCGATACATTCCTGGTTCATCCCCCTTCCATCCATCGGCCTGTTCCAGAGCGTTCTTCTCCTTCTTCATTCGGTCAAAATGGCAGAGATCGTTGACTTCCTGAAGAAAAGTTTGGTCACAATCTACCCCGAGGAATTTAGCGATCCGGGTCACCTCTCGAAGGGAGTCCTATAATCATTAAACATAATATAAAGGTCGGGCTGTTGTACAATTGGATGTATATATCAATCAGAAGATTTCTGATATTTTATCGTGCTTTGGAAAATCTTCTTAAGCCCCTCTAACATCAGACCTCGTTCCATAGTGACCTGAAGTATTAGTCGCCAGTTATATATTCCAGATTTTTATGGTATGGGTAATGTTGGAACTGCTTCAATTCAAACGTACTATGATACATATTTTAGCATTATGTAACAATTTTTAGCGTATCGGATGAACGTAAAAAGTCAAATTGTTTTCCAATAACAGGATCAGATTACTTAAGGTAACATAAAATGAGCCGAAATGTAACGTGTATTCAAATGGTTTTAATATTGCAACGTTCATCAAACACGTTAAGACTGTATGTCCTCAATTTAAAGAGGCTTGTCCGCAGAGAGATCAGAAAAATTGGCTAATAGAAAAAGATTTTTTACACATAACAGATTGTTGGAATTGTTGAGTTTTTCATTTTATTTTCCTTATAAAACGCTGAAAAGTGATATTAAAACCTCATTTTTTAATATTATTTATTTAATCGCAACCCGCAATAAGTCCTCGCTATAAAGTGGAGTCTAATTTGATTGACACATCAAAGAAACAAGCACGTGCACAGTGCCGCACAGTGCCGCACAGTGATATCTTCAAAGGCAGCGGCGATTTACAAAGAAGATTTGCCGTTATATTCCATACATTTCCCTCTCAGGTTGAGTTTTAAAACGTCTTTTAAATACATATTCTGTAATTGTTTTCAAGAAATAAAGTCGGAAAGCCTCTTATTTTGTCACATAGAAACGTGTACTGAAGTTTATTTAGTGATCGGAGATGCGCCGTTTACCGGTCCGTCTGCGGGTAAGCCTCTTTAAAAGAAATCTAGTTGTCAACCTCGTTCACACAATCATAAATCTACATGTTAGTAGACAGCTCCCTCGGTTAGTTAGTTTGATTCGATTTTCGATGTTAGAGTGATAAATGGGAAATAACAATTTCTCTTATAGAAACATTGACGTGATAGTGGAACAAACTGGCTGTGACTTGATTAGCATGCTTATCTGATGCACATGTTACTCAGAAGCGGCAGGTTACCTCTTTCATGTCCTCGAATGTCGTCACAAATATCGGGTAATCTTGGTTGTCAGTCATGAATTTTTCCCACTTTAATGTGTAGTCGAACCAAGTCCCGTAGTCGACTGTAAAATCAAGCATCATTATTCAGGTTTTCTTTCCAAAGATATCGTCTCCACCAAAGTAAATCGTCTCTAAAATGACGACTCCCGTTCATTCTCATTTTCTGTGAGATTTTATGCAAGGCTAAACTAATTTGTTAAATATGATGTGAGCTTTAACCTATACGAAATGCAAAGTCAAAAGAAAAAAACATTGATAAAAGCCAACCTTTTAGTTAATCTTTCCATACCACCATACTGACAACTAATTATTCACTTTAGATATTATACTTAGACGTTTCATTCATTCATGAAAATGCCAGCCCAATTACCACAACAAATTAAAGGAAGAATTCAAAAAAGAATGGTAAGCATATGAAAGCATAGCAGTTTGTTATATACTGAAATTATTTAAACAAGTACAATGTATCATTCTGAAACAGTTAATTACAAAACGGAAACTTGTTTCTCTTTGTTCATTGACCGATGGTATTTGGAGACATATGTCGTAAATAATCTTTATCCAGCTGTAAAGACTGCGTATACATTTGCTCTGATAAGTTTAAAATTCAAATTTGCTCTGATAAGTTCAAAACTTCTATTTGCTCTGATAAGCCTGAAACTTCCATTTGCTCTTATAAGCCTGAAACTTCCATTTGCTCTGATAAGCCTAATACTTACATTTGCTCTGATAAGCCTGAAACTTACATTTGCTCTGATAAGCCCAAAACTTCCATTTGCTCTGATAAGCCTAAAACTTCCATTTGCTCTGATAAGCCTAAAACTTCCATTTGCTCTGATAAGCCTAATACTTACATTTGCTCTGATAAGCCTGAAACTTACATTTGCTCTGATAAGCCTAAAACTTACGATCGCCTTTGATGTATCTTTGAACGTAGTCTTCCCATGTTCCCGAGAATTCATATTCACGTATCTTACTGTGATGATTGAAAAATGACACAGCTACGTCTTTTGGATTGCGCAGGGCATAAATGATCTTGCATTTCCTTTCGGCGAAGTCTTTTGGCAAGTACTCAAAATACACATGGGTGTTGAGGACACGTGGGGATGGGATGTTGTCGTGTGTTTCTTTGGCCATAATTTCCATCATAGCAGTTTCCTTGACGGTTTTGATCCTTTCAGCTTTCTTCCTTACCATCATACTAACTATTTCCCACAGCCAGTGTGTTCCTTGGGAAAAAAAGAAGGAAAACCTTCAAGAAATGCATGCATTTATCACATAATCAGCTTGTTGTTCCGTGAATTCGGCTATATGACTTTTTTTTCATATGTCACGTCCCACTAGTGCAATATATACTTTAAGGCGTTTTTCCTTGTGCCTATCAGAAATAAATCATGACGTCTTAATATTGACATTGCCATTGTTATGTCATTATGTGAAAATAACTCATGAAATGCGTGCCTCAATTTGATTTTGTCCATTTCATTTTAATTTCAAAACCTGCCAAAATGTCAGTTTCTAGATTTATGCAATAAAAAGTGCCTTTGATTTGTTTCTTTTCATACGATATTTTATAAACCAAAAGCTAGAAAAGCAAAATCTTTTAAAACATGTTTTATGAATCTTCATATGAAACCAAAATTCGTTTAAAATCCGACATATATGGTTGGGTAATACATATCAGCACAACCACACGACATACTTTTAAACTGCTAATATTGATAGCCCATTAGTTTCCAATAGAGGATTTGACAGCGTTTTCTCATCACTCAAAAAAACTAGCCTTCACAGTAAAACCTATGTCAAAGTCAAAGGAGACAACTCAGAAAAAGATGACAACACAGACAAAGATGACAACTCAGAAAAAAATGACAACACAGAGAATGGTGACAACTCAGAAAAAGATGACAACACAGACAAAGGAGACAACACAGAAAAAAATGACAACACAGACAAAAAGACACAATACAGACAAAAGAGACAATACAGAAAAAGTAGACAACACAAAAAATGGACACAATAAAGACAAAAGAGACAACAGAAAAAGGAGACAACACGGAAAAAGGAAACGACACAGTTAAAGGATATAACAGAGAAAAGGGAGATAATTCAGAAAAAAAAGGCAACATAACAAGTCTCAGTAATGTTGTCAATGAAAATATTTCGAAACAGCAACACATAAAATGAACAAACAGCTCTTTTTGCCGTATTCACATGTTTGCCATATTCTAGAGGGTGCAGCGCGGGCGGAAGTGGACGTTATCCCTGGTGTAGCGGGATTGTCCTGGGTCAGTCATCTTACATTATACAGGAGGTAATCATGAAGATGATACAATCCTACAGCAGGTGAGACTGCCCTAACCAACAGGGTTAGACCCTGATGAAGTTAAAGGCACGCACAATTTATGAAGCTCGAATGATATGTATTTCGATTGACAGTTCATGGACATACCTGATTTGGGATATGTACAAATCATGACGTCATCATCTCTTGCCTTCCAATCAGGCATGGACCGCAGCTCTTCCTCGTGGTTCTTGAGTTGTAAGAATGTCGGGAGGTAGTAACCATCCAGATCGAGAACGGTAAGAGTGGCCCCGCTATTGTCTGGTAACTTTTTAATGGACATCGTGGCTGGTCTTCAGATTGCTTAATAAAACAAATATGCATTATAGGCTAAACTATCTCGTCGTGACAATACGGTATGAACTTAAGTCAAATATGCGTGTCAGTTAGAATAAGTATTTTGACAATTGACATGATCGTGTATTAATTACAAGAAAAATATATATAACCTTCCCTTACCTCGATGGTATCACAAAAAGGTCAAACACCAGGGGTGATATTTTGGTTGTCCAAGCTGAGATGTAAAGCAGCGAGAGTTTAGAATGGGTAGATGTGAGCTGTAAGGTAATGTGAATTTAAGATGTATAGACGTGAAATGTAAAAAACAACGAGAGTTTAGAATGGGTAGATGTGAGATGTAAGGAAACGAGAGTTTCGGATGAGTAGATGTGATGGGTAGATGTGAGATGTAAGGAAACGAGAGTTTCGGATGAGTAGATGTGATGGGTAGATGTGAGATGTAAGGAAGGTGGAGTTTAGGATGGGTAGATGTGATGGGTAGATGTGATGGGTAGATGTGAGATGTAAGAAAACGAGAGTTTCGGATGAGTAGATGTGATGCGTAGATGTGAGATGTAAGGAAACGAGAGTTTCGGATGGGTAGAGGTGAGATGTAATAAACGGGAGTTTAGGATGTGTAGATTACTCCATTTACAAATTTCATTTAATATCACTCCAGTGTGGTTTGATATCAAACTTTATATCAATTAGTTTATAGTCAAACTAAAATATTTCCCGACAGAGCTAAGTAATGATATAGTTCTGTATTGAACACACGTATAGCGTTGATATTATCACGTGATTTATTTGGAAACGAGGCAGTCATGTAAAGAAAAACACACGATACATACGGACACACAGTGCGTAAACACCTGCTTCTTGACATCGAATTTGGTTAAAGTTGACGCTGATGTTATTTGATAACTCAAAATCTATTCAGAATTATGGAAATGAGACATTTATTTCCAGCACTGTACCAAATTATACGTATAAACAACATGTAAAGCTAACCATACGTTCACGGTTTTCCTCGTCTGTCAGTACACACAATATGTAACGGCAACACTGCAGAATGTGTGCATCGTCCAGATAGTTGCTATAATTCTGGGGATTTCTTTTACCCATTCGGCCATCTTTTGTTTTGTAACTGACGCTGTTATAACCCTTTTCAACCCCAAACGATTCACAGGCGGCCATTGTGTACAGGCGTGAAGTGTGTGGTGCGCATGCGATATGATACATGATGCAAAACAGTTACATACATCCGGGCTGTTGATCAACAGCGAGATATACACCTTTTATAATTATCAATTCACATCTTCATGTACATATTTCATCGAAATCCAATTGTCACAGTCCACAAGATGATACACTTGACATAAATATGGAATAATACAGTACGAAAAAAAAAGTTTAACCATGATGTCGCTTTAATACTTATATTAACATTTTCATCCCCTATCGAACGACTGAAAAATAACAACTAGGAATTGAATGAAAATGAAAGAAAAGAAGAGCCTCTGGAATGTTTAATAAGCGGAGCTGCACGAAGCGCTTGCTCCCTTTTCCACAATAAACTTTCCACGCGCTTTCTCATGGAACGGAGAGTAAGAGAAAAAAAAACAGCTAGCCTAAAAGTATTTGGATCATGAATTAGTTCAAACTTTGTCTTCGTTTTCACTCTACCTGTGTATATTTTGCTGTAAAAACACACTTGGAATAATTATTGTTATCATAAATGACAATGTTTGTTTATTATGTCATACTGCTGAGACATGTCTCGTCGTGTCCTGTAGTGAACTTCCTCCTCTATCAGGAGAACCTCTGAAGGATCCTTCCTACAGAGTAAAAACAAATGTCGGCTGCGATCGCCATAGGAACATATGTCATGCTAATGCATTATATTTCTGATTAACTGTTTGTAGGGATACGAATCGTCTAGTTTGATTACTGTGTCTTCATTATTTCAGACGATATCAGCCTGTTGAAACGTTAAATTTTAAAATAAGTTTATTCGATTCTGTAAAAAGATATAAATGTCAATTTAACGCAGAAAAAAGAAAGCAACGTCGGTTTTTATAACTTCTCGTTCAAACGAGAGTCAAGTGTGACCTGCGCCGTATGCTTATATATATCTCACGAATCAGAATCCTGAAACCCGAAACGGAACAAACAAGGTTTATAAAGTGACATGGCAGAGGAAATATAACATAACATGTTAGCCTGTTGTTACCTGTTGACGTAATTGAATTGTCGATGTGACGTCATTGTATTGTTGCCAGCAATTACTATCTGTCATATCCTAGGGTTGACAGAGAAGCACACCCTAGGGGATTACACAGATAAACGGGAGATAAATATGTAAATTAACTCAAAGATTTGGAATATTCACTATAGTCCGGATCTTTGTGTATGCTATTTAAACATATATTTTCCTCAATAAGGCCCAATTCATGTATGGTATTCATGTACACTGACATACGAGTGACATATTGTGTGCGATGTATTTAATCTGTATGTGTCGGGTCACTTCTGCAAACGTTGCACGATACAAACTTTGGGTATTAGTTTACACATACAGCATGGCTAGAGTAAGTTTAGATCAGTTTTAATCACATTGCCGTCACAATGTTTACGTTATGTAGGTGTACTGGAATTAAAATTCGTACTTTACACTGACCCGTGTATATCACTAAAAGTTTTAAACAGCTATGGACCTTGGTAAGTCTATGTCGTGGTCGTATTCTGGGACGCTCCTAGGCATACTGGTGAGTGAACATGTATGTCTGTACTTGTCATTGAGAGCTGGAGAAACTCTACAGGTGCCCGATAGATAAAGCCGGCCTTGTAACCGAGACATACGTATATATATATTTCGCCTTGCGATATATATACCTGTTGCATTAAGGAGTATTTAAAGCGTTGTCATTATAGTGTATAAATTAATTAAACTAAATATTAATAAAGTAACATTTACCATACTTGTATTGTAAATACACCCAATGTTGGCACTCTACTGACATACACTGTACTTTGAGTAACTTACCAAACTGGTACTCTGCTGCGTGTCCTGTATCTGAACCAAACGCAAGTCGAGGCCGTGTATGGAGGCCCCCGACGGGGTAATTTGTACAAATTTCTATCGGAGGAAGAAATCACGTTTTTTGCATCCACAATTCTGAGATAAGAAATACGAGCAGTTAAGGGGCTAAATATTGTTAAAAAAAAAACTATGGAAAAAGGGGATATAAAACGTTATATTTTCTAAGAGTATGTTACAAAAGTAACAATCTAATTAAAATCTAGGTGGTCATTCTCACTACATTACATGAACATCTAACAACAGCCCATATGGGGTCACGTTTTGATGACCTTTGAGATATGTGTATGTCACTTTCAGGGCGAATTGTCTTTTTGTCGATGAAATTAAAGCAAACCATTTCGTCATAGCATGCATCTGAAGCATACAATTTCGGTA